>NC_056738.1:354972635-355032635 GCF_019279795.1 Protopterus annectens
GTCTACAATACCATACCAGTTTGCTCTCCCCACAATAGTTGCTCTTGGGAAGTGCTTGAGTACTACCATGCATGCCCAATCTTCCAGCTAAGCATCTTACACTGTGCAGCATGGGCATGCAATGCTCCTTTCCATAGGTGATACACTTCAACTTGTGCAAGAGTTACCAGTGCAGGGAGCTGGGCTGCCTTATGCACACTTGCATGATGGACAAGTTGACACCTGCTGTTGACTCAGATCCTCCCCTTTTTGTCCCCTCCAGCACCTGTATCACTAATAGAAAATGGGTCATCTGGCATAGCTAAACTATACATGTCTCTCTGAATCACATATCAGCTACTCCTGGCATTTTCCTGTGTACCAGGCCTACTCAGTTTGTTGCATGTTTATGAGCAACACCATGAATTTGTCTATATAGATCACAACTGTCATAGGACAGATTCGCTGTATCTACCCCAGAAAAGAAAAAAGAAACAACAACAACAACTGATCAATGTAGGAGCCTAAACAAGTAACTTCACTCCCTACAAGCCCTACTCTCCTTGGAGGTCGCTGACATCTGTGTAGTGACTGAGACATGGTTTAAAATAGCAGAGAGCATTCCGGCTGTGCAGGACTAAACACCTTCCACATGTTTACACCTGCTACTGTGCAGAAGGGGCAAAAAAGGTGGAGATGTATCCATCTATATCCAGAAGAGACTTACATGAAGGCTGGTAAAGCAGCATGATGCACTAGAGCTTTTACGTCCAAATAAGAATGGTCACATGCCACATTATCTAGCTATAGAACCACATCTATTACAAAAGAAAGACACAATGCCTATTTATAGGAACTAGAACCACTCAGTATTAAGCCAAATACCATTTTCCTAGGTGATCTAAACTATCCAACTGTAGCTTGGGAAACCTGTACCACCACTAGTGCATAAGCACAGAGATTCCTAGCGAATGCTGAGATTCCTGGACTCTGTCAATACAAACTGCAGGAACAATTAGTCTGAGCACCCACTAAGGGGAATAACATCATGGATCTTGTCCTTACTAATATGGGAGCATCTTGCACCATCCTTTGCATATCATTTTCACTTGTTAGGTCTGACCATAAAGCAGTCTTTTGAATCAAAAGCTGAAGATTCCACACAAGTTACCTTTAGAATTTTCTTTAAGACAAACTACCTAGCCCTAACTGATGCACTGAAAAACTTCAAATCTCCACTAAACCCAGTTAACTCCACTGAATATGCAGAAATGTACACCACCACACTATATCAGCATGTAAACAGCTTCATCTCATTTGTGTACCTGTAGGAATAAGTTGCTAAAACGCCTGAATAACAAAGCATCTGGGGCCATAATATTAACAAAGTTTATAAAAATAGTTAGATAATTTTGACCAAAATAAGAAGAGTTATTCCCAGGGTGTTAGAGCCCCTGTCACTGAAATAAACAAACAACTCAGGAGATTACTGAAATCCACCAAAGCCAAGTTTGAGGCTAACATAGCTATCCAAGCCAAAGATAATCACTATCCCATTTGGTTATAGATTAGCACAATGCAGCAGCAATGGCTCATTAATTATATATGTTACCTACACTGAGGCTGAAGATACATTGGACCTGCTGGCTGATAAATTTAGCTGTACCTTTACTGTCTCTCTCCCTCTGTCGCTCCAGATATACTTGAAACTGGCTTGCCTCCAGCTATCACACAAGACCAAGTTCTAAAAGTGCTATAAAAAGCTAAAAACACTAACTCGATGGGTCCTGACAATATCCCTGGATGCATCTTAAACAGCATGAAGCATGATTTATCCACACCTCTAGCAACGCTCTACAGTCTCAGCCTCCATACAGGTTTTGTACCAAGTGAGTGGTGAACAGCTACAGTCATTCTCCTGCATAAGGGGGGGACCTTCCATAGACCCAAGTAATTACAGATTCATAAGTCTGATAAATCTCCTATGGAAAGCCATGGAAAAATTTTCATGGAATTAATCAATCTGGACATAGGGAACCTACAAACACTGGATTTGTCTCAGCTTGTATTTGTCAAGGTTAGATCATGCTTACTCAACCTGGTAGATTTTTTTTGAAAAAGTCACAAAAGCAATGGATGAAGGCAAAACGATACACACAGCATGCCTCAACCTGACCAAAGTTGTTGTTACAACTCCCCACTCAGAAATAGTGGAAAAGCTAAATAAGCTGCTAGTGAATCCCTCTGTCATCAGCTGGATTGCCAAGTTGCTCACTGATAGGACACAGATAATCAAAATAGGGAAGATACTTCCACAAAGAGACCAGTCACCAATGAAGTCCCCCAGGGTTGTGTGCTGGGACCTCTCCTGTTTGGCATCAACTTTTGTGAAGTCAAAGTCAATACCAAAGGGCTCTGGATGACTACATTTTCAGATGACAAGCTAGGAGCTATCATTGAATCCCTAAATGACTTAGCCACCACGCAGGAAGCTTTTTCTCAAATAAATCACTAGTGCCAAAATTGTTGATTAAAACATTAAAACTAAATGCCTAAAAATGCATTATTGTATCCTTTGGGATTTCATCTACCCCAGGGAACTGACCCATTGACAATATACCCCTAAGAGTTGACCCAGTTGTTCAGGATTTAGGAACTTATGTGGACAGTCACCTAACGTTTGGCCAACATATGTCTATTGTTGTAATAAAGTTCTTCTATATTTAACAACTTAAAAACAAAGGCATTGCATCCAGATCTAGGGATGTCATTGTCCCCCTTTACTCATCCCTCATTAGGTCAATCATTGAACATAATGCCCCCTTTGGCAAGTATCTGTACAGACACATGCAACAACCGGAACACCGACAGAGATACCTTACTAAAAGGATACAAGGCTTTAACAACATGTTCTGCATGGACTGACTCAAAGCCCTGTCACTATACTCAGTATCCTACAGATTGCTAAGAGGTGACTTGTGTCTGGCATACAAGGCCTCCTCTGTCCCATTACTGATGGATTTACTGCATATCAGGAAGTCAAATGGCATCATACATGTTTGGTCTGGAGATCTAAACTTCTTCTGAACCATCAGCAAAACAGTTTGGATGGACAGACATATCTCAAGGATAATGTTGCTGTGGAACAGACTTCCTAGCCACATAAAACAAAGTTCATCCCTGTCCATTTTCAAGTACAATTTAGATCTATGGATGGAAAACAGAAAATTTACACCAGGACTGCCCCCTATATTACTAATGGACAGAGGCAGCTCCAAAATGTTATATCCCATGCATGTGTCTCCTCAAATTATCTACAGTATAATCCCATTTATTCTCATTAGGGGTAATATATAATTAATGACCATCAGATGGGTAAGGCTAATCTATAACCAAATGGGATAGTTTTATTTTGAGCACAAAAAGGGAAATTTGCTAGGCTTAAAATGGCCCACATGGGCAGCAAGCCTAGTACTTACCTATGAACCCATGAAACTATATTAAAGGCCCCAGATGCTTCTGTTATTCAGTTTAGCAACTCACTCCATATAGGTACCCCACAAATGAGATGAAGAGTTTGAAACCGATCCCTGCAATCCGATAGTCATGTCCTCCCTTATCCACCTATCCTTTCTTACCAGCTTTTGATTCAAAATTATTTTACTCCCTCACACTATATAGTATAGTCAAGTAGCATAAAAAAGAATAGTGTGCCACATTTCTGCATATTACTAGTAAAAAAAGACTTGAAGGTATTAAGCTGTTTTTTTTGTCTTGAGGAGGGAGGAAAACAGAATAGCAACAATTAGATAGAAGTGCAGGAATTATTTCAAGGCTTGAAATAACAACATTTATTTGTTATATCATACTGATAAGACATAAGCTAAATAACTGAGCAAAAGCTTTATAAGTTTTGTAAGTTTAAAGAATGACAGTGTTAAAGGTTAAAAACCTTCAAGAAAGACTGATTTCACCAAATCTGGGTTATAGACTCCATCGCCAAACCAATAATAAATTTTATTTTTAAAGTATAATAAACTACTGGAGAATCTAATATCTAAAGGCAATTTGTTACACAATATTGGTATTTTAAGTGTTATAAAATTAAACCTTCTACATGTTCTACACTTTTAACATATAAATTATAACTATTTTTATGTAAACTAAGAACAGTGTACGCGACCACAAAACTAGTAAAAACAAAAAAAGGAGATGAGAACTAAAAACAGAAGAGCCATTTATTGAAAAAGTTAAGGGCTTTCATCATTTGTGAACTGTAGACTTCATCAGAACCCAAAAAAGTATATCAGTCCACCAACATACTATATATATATACATACCCTCATGCATAGGTAATTGTGGACAAAACCACATGACGAAATCCACCCTACACAATGTCATGAAAAAAACTAGCTTACTGCATATCCTAGGCAGATTACACATATTCAAGTAAAAATTGTATACTCATGAATGAATAAATGAGGTTGTGCAGGGTGGATTTCGTCTTTAAAAAGTTAAGAATCAATCGATTGATTTTAATTAGGCAGTCATGTGGTTTTGGCCACAATTACCTATGCATGAGGGTGTATATATGGATATCTATCACCTTATCAAAGTTCCAAAACTCTGAAAACCATATGGCAGAGACCATATGTCTGATGTTTTGGAAATTCGAAACAATAAGAAAACACAAAAAAATAAAATAAAACAACTTACGTTTACCTTTATACCAACTCTGAGATTGCACTACAATGAGGAAAATGGCAAATCCCGAGTTCAGTGCTATACAGCGATCTCAATAGAAAGTGTTCAGAGTTCCAAAACAAGCCATATGGTCTTCGGAGTTTTGGAACTTTGATAAAGTGATAGGGATCCGTGTACATATATGTATATATATATATATATATATATATATATATATATATATATATATATATATATATATATATATATATATATATATATATATATATATATATATATAGTATGTTGGTGGACTGATTTAGTTTTTTTCGGTTTTGATGAAGCCGACAGTTCACAACTGATGAAAGCACTTAACTTTTTCAATAAATGGCTCTTCTGTATTTAGTTCTCATCTCCTTTTTTGTTTTTACTAACTACTATTATATAACAAGTCTGTTACTGGTTCAATATCAATAAGTACCATTAACATTAACATTTTATCATAATATGACCTATATGCTAAAATAAGTTTCTCTATAATGTACCAGTATAGTAAAAAGATTTAATAATCTTCAGAGTTGTTCATAACTTAGATCATTATTCTGTAAAACCTTTCTTGTAAAAATGCATTGTATCATCTAAAGTGATTTCAGTTGAACTTTTGCATACATACAAAAAATACAATTGTACTCAATAATTGTCTTGATATATATCTTATAAAGGTCAGATAAGCATTCAGATTCCCTTGTTATAATGTTTTTCATTATGACACCAACTTACCTCATTGCATGGGCTCAAATTGTGTCCATATGTTACTAAAGTTATTACCTCTAGTAACACTTAAATGCTTATAATGCTCAGCCTCTATTACAGGTAATGAATTAACATGAATTGGTTTACTTACTATAGTTTTTTTTAAAGTACATAGTACAACTTTTATCTGAACTAAAACTTAAACCCAAATGTTTTGCCAATGATGTTATCTCATATACTTTTTCAAGGTATCAAAATTTCTATTATTGACTGCAAATCTAATCGTAAGATCATCAGCATATTTACTCATCCAATATGATTTATTTAATTGCAATGTGGGAAGGACTATATTAAATGAAACTGAGAAATGACAGATCCCTGAGGAACACCAGAATGTGCTGGCAAACATATAGAAAATTAAACTTGAATACACATGGATTGTTTTCTTTCAGATAACCAATTTGCAACCCACCTAATATAAGTTTTAATATTTGTCCTTTTTAAAGCAGCTATGATTGTTGAATGGCCTAACATATAAAAAGCATTTGCCATGTACAAAAATGTAACTCCAGTAGTTAATCCATTACTTAATGCTTTCCTCTGTTATGAATGAATCCCCTGAGGAGGAAACTATAGGGTCCCGAAGGAGGTGCTGTAGAAGGACCCCCCTTCTTGTAGTCCTTAGAAGGACTGTTATTGTAATTATGTCCTCAGGAGTCTTATTGAGTCCTGAAAAGGACTATTCACTTGGTCCTGATTCCTTTTGAAAGTGACTGTAGATGTCAGGTCCCACAGAGGCTTGTGATGGAATCCAGAGCCTAAAGAAGGGACCTGAGTTTGAGTCCTAGTGCCTAGGTCCGGAAGGATGAAATCTCTAGTGAAGCCCTACAAGGGCTGTTGGAAGCCTCTGTGTCCGCAGTCTTGTGAATCAAGGCAGCCCTTATAAGGGCTGTTGTTAGCCTCAGTTTTGGTTGCCTTGGGGGCCAAGAGCTCTGCAGAGCTGAGCAGGACAGGCAGGTTTGATCCTGGATTAGCCCTGACAAGGGCTTTGTAACAACCTACTCTCAGTGCTGCAAAGGTTTTAAAGAACTATGCAGGAGTCACCATTAAGTCTTCCTTCAGTCCTTTATTAAAGAGAAAAAGCAGCTTACAGTGGTTGTGTTAGCTCTCCAAGTGCTGTTCAGAATGACCTAACTGCATGTGGTGAGTTACAATTTATGTAAAGTATTGTGAGCATGTTGTTCATCCAGGTTAGATCAAGTAGTACAGCAAACTGCTCACCCTGGTCCTGGACAATAACTATTTCCCATGTTGTTCTTCCAGGTGAGATTGAGAGGTATGGAAAACTGCTCACCCTGGTCCTGGACAAACAACTAGTTCAGATTCAATGATGAAATCTACAAACAAACCACTGGCATAGCAATAGGGGCAGCCATGGCACCAAACTTGGCCAACACAGTGCTGCGCAAATGGGAAACCGAACACATCTACAACTCCACCTTTTCAGCGTATATGGGGGTGCTACCTGCGCTTTATTGATGACATATTCATCGTCTGGAATGGTGGTGAGGAGAGGCTGATAGAATTCCTTCAATATATCAACAGCACTACAGGGTTTCTGAGGTTCACCAGCAAAGCCAGCACCAAAGAGGTGGAATTCCTCGATCTCCTGATCATAAAACAACCAGACAGGCATTCACTAACTCATAACCTCTATCAGAAGCCCACGAGGGTGAATTATCTCCTCCATGCCAAAAGCATGCACTCCTGCCATTTGAAAAGGAAAGTGGTTAAATCCCAGGGACTCAGGATAGCCAGAGTATCCAAAGAATGAACTCAATCACTTCCTCATCAACATTAAACAACTCAAGAATGACTTTCTCACCAGGGAGTACTCCCAGAGACTTCTAACCCAAGTCCTTGGGCCCATTACTCAACAAAGGACTGAAAGCAATTTTCTGAACACATGAAAGTAACAGGATACCCAGAAGGGCAGGTGGCAAATTCAGGTGATCTGCATTCTCCAATATTCCACAGATTATCAAGATCTACAAAGGATAATCCAAGGCAACTGGTCCATCATATGAGGCAACAGGTACTTCAGCCACATCTTTCCAGCTAGCCCTAGCTTCACCATGAAAAGGGGAAGAAATTTAAAAAGCATCCTGGAAAATTACAACAACCCTCAGGATGAAGAAGGGGGCACTTACTCTTGGAGTAATCCCCACTACCACTACTGCCACTTCCTGAGCAGCTCTAACCATTTCACCTGCCCCAACAACCACAAGACCTACAATGCAAGGCATTGTGAAAACTGCAACACCGAAGGAGTCATTTACAGGGCTGAATGCCACTTTCAAATTTCTTATTCTGGACCACCTCCCCAAAATTTTTTTCACAGGAAGCTACAATGACTACCTAGAAAGAAAAGAGCTACAGTGGCAAATAGAACTTCAATCTAGAAAACCTCCTGGATTCAATTATGCAGAATCCATTTTACCAGTACTTAACCTCAGACCCCTGGACCACTCTAACTTTGGCTAAACCTAGCACTTGAAGGAGGTCCCTTTCCAGGACCCAGGTTGGAGGTTGCCCACTGACTATGCTGTGTTCCTTTGCATTTTCTTTCTTTAAGTATGTAAATATTTTTTTATTCATTTTTGCCTCTAGCACTCATGGAGTTCTGTCACCCCCTCCTCGTGAATGAACCAAAATATGAAGGTACAAGTTATTCTTTCTCTGTTTCTCTGTTTGTCTATGTTTTGATTTACAAAGTCGGTGATCTCATCATATATAATACAATACCATTGTTACATATTGCTGAATTTTAGTTGTCACTGTATTTGTAGACATATATAAGTTTTAATATTTCTATTGCTAGTTTTTATACCTATAATTGTACCAGACAGCTTTGCAAGTATATGTAAATATGATTACGAATCCCTTAGTCTCCTGACACAAGCTTATTTCAGGCTCTGATTTTTCCAAAAGATTTTTGAGTATAAATGTCAAATTTGGCTAGGACTAACATAGCATTTAAGGTGATTGTGAGCCTTCCCAGCTCCTCACATAAGCTAAGGTTCTATAATTCACACTCGGGTATTTCTTCCCCAGTAGATTCCCAGTTTAGCATGCTGGGTTTATAATAGGTACTAGACAGATTAGTTAAAAGTTTTATGTTGTGCTTACTTATCTTATTCACATCCTTACATTTATACATTTGGTATTTTAATTTAGTATTTTTAATATGGGCTTTTTCTCATAGTCCCTCTGTTTTTCATATAGGATTTCAACTTCTCATTCTAGTTCTATATTCATTCACCCCTCTCTGCCCGCGAACGTTTCCCTCCCTATGGCATGCTCTTCCGACCACCCCTCCCCGCCCTCAGCCATGTCTTCTCCTTGCAAATCCCTTCTATGGTTCTGAAGTCATTCTCTCCCAGTTATTGTATGAGACCATAGGTTTTAGACTGGACACGGGTATCATTTTTAGCTTTATTGTACCTTTTCAAACTAAGTCACCAGTAAGAAGTGCTCCCAGCCTCCACCAATCCCCTTGGTTCTTCCACATCAAATTAGATTAATTCAGAGTAGGAGCCTTGCCTCATTGTCCTAAAGCCCTGATAATTAAACAAAAGAGTTCTTCTTTACCCCAAAAGAATATTTAGGGTTTGTTATGCCTATAATCTTCAATTTTCAACATAATCTGATCTTTATCTCTAGTCACATTTTCACTTCTTTGTTTTATAATCCTTCATTCCACCATTCCGCCCTCAGATCCATCTTTCATACGAGTTTGTTGGCTCTAGCCCCAGAGTCTCTAATCCGGAGGTTTAAACCAAAAAGATTTGGGTCTCACTATAATTGCTCCTCAAATACTTTTAAATAAAGCCTCCCTGAAGAAGATAATAGTAATATTACTGAAAGCGCTGAACAAACTCAGAATTCCCCAGAATACTAATCTGTTGAATAACAATAGCAATCAAGTTAATTCAACTTTTTTCCAAATTTCCATACCGAAAGTAACCACTCCTAGTTTGGAAGCCCCCCACATTTTGACGGCATAAAACACGACCACACTACAGAACCTAAATCCTCATTGGAAAAGGGACAATAGATAAAAGATAAAAGCTTATTGTTGGTCCCTCTGGCAATTCCCCCCAAAAAACAGAATGTCCATGCTTTAGTGAACACACATGGACATCATCTTTAACATTCATTAAGGTTATAAGAAACAACAACAGAAGGGACTACTTCCCTCAGTACCCCTCATAACCCTAGGATTTTACTTTCTCTCTTTCTGTGTTTAAAAAAAAATATGGGGACAGTTCTAATTTTCAAATTAGAAAATGCAGGAGCTGTGTTGAAATGTTTTCTTGTTGTCGTCATGTTATTTTATTGTGGTACTGTCGTATTCTTCAACTACGAATACACCACATCACTTATTAATATGTATGTTCAAATCTAACTGTACTTATATTGGTCCCAATCAGGTCCACCTACCACCAGACCAGGGGAGATGAGAATAAAGGCTACACCCACTACACTCCCCCTAAGGTGACTGGCCCTAGCATTTGGAACCGCCCACCATACTGTGCATAAATTGTAACTCACAACACGCAGTTCAGTCATTCTGACCAGTGCTTGGAGAACTAACACAACCACTGCAAGCTGCTTTTTTCTCTTTAATAAAGTACTGAAGGAAGACTAAATGGTGACTCCTGCGTGGTTCTTTAAAACTTTTACAGGACTGAGAGTAGGTTGTTTGTTACAAAGCCCTTGTCAGAGCTAATCCAGGATCCACCCTGTCTGTCTGGCTCAGCTCTGCAGAGCCCTCAGTCCCTGAGGCCACCAAATAGTCATTCTTTTATTCGACCAAGAAGGATAAAAACTAGAAGAAACTTTAATAATAGCATTTAAAACAATCTATAGAAGAGTGTAATGTTCTTTCTAAAATCTTATAACCAAACTATTAATCCTTATAACCAATAAAAGTATTCCAATTTATGCTATTCAATGTATCTAACAAAGCCTCTAATTAATTTGCAATATGTGTATCTCCTAATTAGTGTTCTAGATTGCTTCTCACTGTAAACATCAAAAGTGATGGAATTATTTTTGGGTATACTGATGAGAGCAATGATTATATTATTCATAAGACATGGAAAATGAATATCTAATAAGTTCAATATATGATTGCCTCTCACATTCTCACTTATTAATTGTTACAAACTATAACAGAAAATGAATAGAAACATTTTTGAAAAACAGTTTTCCCCATTATAGTATGTCCAATTAATATCTGAGTAGTTGACATTACACAATGATAATGTATTACTCTTATCAATAATGTTATCAATATTGTCTAGATATTCTAAATGAAACTCTGGAATAATACTGGGACTTTGATAACACACTATAATCCTTAGGTTGTCCCTCATATAAGAATAAATCAAACTCAGTAACAATACTTTCCATGAACACGTTTATTGCAACTAAGGAAGATTTTATACTTTTGCTCACCAAGAGTGGAACAATACCACCAATTAAATTATCCTGCATACAATCATATCTAACATAACCAACATGATATTATTGCTACTATGTCATAACCTTCAATACTCATTAATGATTTAAATTCACGAGTTTTGTTTTGTAGATTTTATGCATTAGAATAAAATACTTTTATAATACAATCAGATCTTCTGATATTGCTACTATCACATGTATTATATGTGTTTTCCCTAAAAAAGTTCTCAGGTAGCTACCAATTCTGTCAGCAACAAATCCTGCATCATGTGTTAAGGTGTAACTTATCCTGTTTAAATAATCAATAATCATAAATACAATCTTCCCAATAAGTTATGATACCTGTATTATGCACCAGAGATAATTGTCTGAGCCAGGTACATCAGTTAAATTAGGGGAAGTAGTACTCATGTTTTTTTTATTTAAGATCCTTGTAAATTTTTATTCTTGTTTCTCCTATTTTTTACTTTTAACAGAAAAGGTAAAGGATGAAACAATAGTACTTATGCAAATAGCATTGACTTTTTATAATAAATGTTTTAATCTTTGTTTTCTGCATTGCGACATTTTTAAAGCTGTCATTACGGGATGTAATTGCTTCAGTATCGGTAGTATTATTTAAGTGTTCCTTTGGAATAATTACACGGGGAGATTTAGAACTTTTAACCTGTTTACCAAAGTGTACTTCTTGCTCAGTGTTTATACCTAAACAACTTATTTTGCATGTTATTTCAGAATGTTTTCCTATTTGTTACTGAATATTTTCAGACCAACAAATGAATTATTCAGTTAATCTTCTAAATGGTAATCTACTAGTGCAATTACAACTAAAAGTTCTATCTGCTGTCTTAATGTTAATGATACTAAGAATTTCATCAACTTTGGTACAATGATAACAATATTCTATGGAACATAATGGTTTAGATTTGGTGTATACACCACATTTTTGGCATTCATTTATATAATTATTCTTTACCATTGTAAATTAAACTTCAAAACTACACACATTTATAAAACTGACACAGACCCCTAATATCAACAAAATACTACCCTGTAATTAGATTGCCAGTATAACATTTAAGCTCAATTCAAATACACTCACTTCCTGCAAGAAATTTTGCTTGTTTGGTTAAGAAAATAAAGTAAAACAAGAATTATAATAAAATAAGAGCCATTATCTGTATAAAAGGAACCAGCTATTGAAGGATAACCCAAATATTTTTGGGAATTAATAGCTGGTTTAATGGTTATGGTGTTTACCTTACAAACACAAGATACAGGATTTGATTCCCACCTTTGAGAAGCATGCCTAGGCTTAAAAAGGCCCCATAGGGTCATTAGCCAATAACCACCCATGAAGCTATGAACTTAAAACAGTCAGCCAGCTACTCCATCCACCAGCTTTCTAATCTCTGTTCACTGCAGCCACCACCAACAAGATTCACTGTTAAAATTCTATCTTTCCAAAAAACTGAGAATTTGGTGAGTTGCATGTTTCATTAATATCAGTTAAAATAGTTTCTGGTGTATAAAATCAAATAAATGACAGATTGCTAAGAAAAGCAGACCTGATCATATCAAAAGTTGTAGAAGTATGTAGGGTAAGTGAAATTCATACATTTAAAAGAAATGTATGTCTTTCGGCTTATCCCGGTTAGGGGTCGCCACAGCGAAACTCCGGTTCGCTAATGATTAGCAGTTGATTTTTACAGTGCTGAGTTGCCAGCCCGATGCCCAACCTTCAAAGAAGGCACACCCATTCATGGACGCACCTACCTACATGTCTTTAGATGTCATTTGACTGCGGGGAGGACATGCAGACTCTACACTTAAAAGAAATAACAGTGGAAATTGATGCATATAAAATAAAGTGTAAATTAAATAAAATGCAAAACTAAGAATCAGAGCAAGAGAGCATTGTAAGAGTAATGGAGCCAAACAAGATATCCATGAGGTACACAGAAAATGGTAACTGAAATTCAATCCTTTATGGTTATAAATATCAGAAAAAGTGTTGCCTTTGCTATTGATAATTTTATTTATTTTTTTTATTTATTTTACATTTGTTGACCGGGATAGTCCGACTGGATGCATGTCCATTTTCAGCATAGGCCCGGGGAGAAAAGCTCCAAGGGTAAGCAGATACAGCATTACATAATACCAGCATTACATATTACAAACAGACTATTTACAGAGATTGCATAAGTAAGCAAGTTAAACAAGTGCCACAGGTTAGAGTTAATCCTGAGCATAAGTCAGGATTAAATTAAATTACACAGTAAACTGGTTAACAGATTTTTACACATTCTAGAGAGAGTTAGCCAGGCTTGATACAGTGACATAGCCAGTTAAGTGACAAATGTTGTTTGAGTCTAGTTTTAAATTGACCTAAGGTGGAAAGTAAGGTAATATCAGCTGGAAGAAAGTTCCAGGATCTACTTACAGAGTTTGCAAAGAGAGAGTCACCGGCTGTGTTATTAATTTTGCTAGTCTGAATTAGTAGTTTGTTAGAGGATCAAAGTGGTCTAGGATTGTTATAGGGGGTGATAATATTTTTAAGTGCAGCAGTATTGTCTGGATTATAGAGGATTTTATAGGCCATAATCAGTTGGTTATACTGGATTAGGCTGGGTAGTTCAAGCCACCCAAGCTGGTTTAGATTGATGCAATGATTTGTCCTAAATGGCAGCCCAGTAACAAACCTGACAATGTGTTTGTAGCAAGTTGAGAGTTTAAGGACAGTCTTGTTTAAATTCAAGAGTAGAGGGGATGCATACAGAAGGGTTGAAAGAAGGTGAGAGCGAGCTATGGCAATTTTAGCTGGAGGGACTAGGAAGGCTTTTATTCTGTAAAGTGACCCTAGTTTTTTATTGATGGTTTTGATAGTTTGGTTAACATGTAGGTTGAATTTTAGATTATTATCTATGATGACACCTAATAGTTTTGTAGAGGGGTCAGGGGAGATTATTGTGCCATAATTTGAATTTATGGTAAAGGTGAAAATGGTAGACCTACGTGTTGGTGAAAATAACAGCATTTTAGTTTTTTGGGGATTTAGGATCAGACAACATTCAGAAAACCAGTTTTCTATTGTATTAAAGGTGGTCTGGGTAGCTGACCATAACTCTATTGGAGATGTGGCCGAACAAATCAGAGTAGAGTCATCAGCATATTGGATACAGATGACTTTTGGGATGACAGTATAAAGGTCATTAATGAAGATGGAGAACAGCAAGAGCCCTAGTATAGAGCCTTGTGGTACTCCAAGTGTGTTAGGTAGAAGGTTAGAGAGTTTGTTCTGCCAGAGGACAGCCTGCTGTCGACCATTCAGGTAGGATTGAAACCATTGAAGGGCTCTAGTATCTAGACAGAATGTTTGCAAGGTGTGGATTAAAAGTTGGTGATCAACCATATTGAATGCCTTGGAAAGATCCAAGAAGAGGGCTGAGGATATATAATTATTGTTGCGATTATGGTTTATGGTGTTGGTAAAGGCTAGGAGGGCTGAAGTAGTGCTGTGATGAGGACGGAAGCCATGCTGAGTGTCTGCCATAAGGTGATTCTGGATTAGGTGGTGCATGAGTTGTCTATGAATACATTTTTCCATAATCTTTGCAAGTGGAGAGAGTATAGCTATTGGCCTATAATTGGAGAATTCAGTAGAGCTGCCTCCTTTGTGAAGTGGGATTACATAGGATATTTTCCAGATGGTGGGAATTTTAGATTCTACTATGGTTCGATTGATTAGTATTGAGATGGGGTAAGCAATAGCATCAGCTGATTTTTGTAGGTACTCAGCAGGGAGTTGATCAGCAGAAAGTGTAGTGGGTTTTAATTTTTTGATCAAGGTACGGATAAGTGAAGTGGCGACTAGTTGGAAGCTGAATGCGAGTAGGTTTCTAGGGGTTCTACTTTCAGGACCAGGGGAGTTAGGAGGTAGTTGGCTAGCTAGGGCTTGAATTGTCTCAGTAAAGAATCGGTTAAAACTGTCAGAAACATCTTCAGGAGTTTTATCAATAGTAGTCGCAGGGATTGGGGTTGAAGTTTGTTCAGGATGTAGTAGATTATTTAAACCTGCCCAAAACTTCTGAGGGTTATTTTGATTTACTGTCTGTAATTTACAGTAGTATTGTTTTTTGTCTTGTAAAATGGATTTTTTAGTTTTGTTCCTGGATTGCCTGTATTTAATGTGATCTTGGGGGTCTTTAGAAGAACGCCTTAAAGCCCATGCTTTGTTTCTAGGTAATTTTGAGTTTAGACTCTTTAGAAAGCCATGGCGCAGTTTTTGCCTTTGTTCTCTTTGAACAAACAGGTGCATGCAAATCAAGGATCTCAAGGAATTTGTTGTTAAAGTATGCTACTGCTTTCTCTAAGGGGAGCTGTTTTAGAATAGACCAATTACACAAGTTTAGTTCTTGTTGGAATTTGGCAGGGTCAAAGTTTATATTGTTTCTAACCTTTCTAAGTAAGGGTTGTTGGGAATTAATGGCTTTGTGCTTAATTACATATGTGAGAAGGTGATCGCTTAGGCCATCAGGGAGTGTACCAGAGGTGTACAGTTGGGGGTGACTATTTATGAGTACCCAGTCAAGTATGCTTTCTTTTTGGTTGGGTTTACCTATCCTGGTAGGGGTGGATATGATTTGTGTAAATGCATGCAGGTTAATATGGGTGGTTGGGGATTCTGAGGAACAGGTGCCCCAGTGTATGTTAAAGTCTCCAAGTAGTAGGGTTTCTTGGAGGTAGTGACATGATAGCCAGTGCAGGATATCTTCAAGTGTAGATATATTGTTACCTGGGGATATGTACATACAGATGATATTAATGCATTTATTTTTATTAAGTTGCAATTTGGTGGCAAGAATCTCCGAGTTATTAATCTAAGGTGGTTGCATTACATCTACGGTGACATTCAACTCAGATTTATAGAGTACAGCTACCCCACCCCCCTTCCTTGAAGCACAATCCAGCCTGTGTATGTTGAACCCAGGTGGTAACACTTCATTGTCTGTAGTGTTAGGTTTTAATCAGGTTTCAGATAAACAGAGAACCTCTGGGGAGTGGACATCCAGAAGTGCATGCAATTCATGTACCTTGTTATTAATGCTTCTAATATTGAGATGACAGGCTAGGAGAGAGTTAGTTGGCCTATTAATTGTAGGTTTGTAGCTTAGATTGCAAGTAGAGGGGGTATGTGTATCTGAAGTGGGTGGGCCAGGGTTGGGGTGAATATCACCACCAAGTATTAGGTTAAGTCTATACTTGGTGATGAACTTCAGGAATTTGTTTATTAGTTTGTGGTAGTGTTTGGATCTAGAGCTAATGTGCCTGGGATTGAGATGCTGATAGACTGAACAAGATGTTGGATAGGACCTGGTACTGTAAGTATGGTTGAAGGTGGGAGGATTTACAGCTGGGGTGATAGTATGGCCTTTCGGGACCTGAAATCCCGTGAGAAACTGGTTTTCAGTCAAGGTAAGGAGGTATGGTGTGAACAAGAGGGGTAGTAAAGAGGAGTATATCATTATCTGTGATTCAGCTAATGAGTTAAGGAACTATTTTACCTGGTGATGCAACACCAGAAGATAGAGTGGTGAGGTAAAGGTACTGGAAGGGGGATGGGAGAATGCCAGATGAAAGCTAATAGGTGCTATTGAAATGTAGGTAGAAGAATGGGAGTGGGAGGAATTATCCCAGATGAAAGCAGATGGGATATAGAAAGTGGAGGAGTGGCTATAGTACTATAAATTTAGAGGTACTGGGGTGGGAGGGAATTGGGGGCAGGGAGGGGAGCGAAGAGAGCCCGAGCACAGCGAGGGCAAACGTAGCTGGGCTATTGCAGTTTACAAGGTTTCCTAAGGTGTCCTAAAGCTATAAGGTAAGTATTATAGTTCTTAATGTAAGAGTCAGTTTACTTAAGTTACAGGGGAAGGAGGCAAACACTCATGTAGAAAAAGAGCCCTATGGCAGACCAAAATGTGACCTGCTTAATTACACAGCACTGCAAGTGAAAGCTTAACAAATGCTTTTTGTGTGCAACCTATTCTGCTTAAATGCTGAGAGAAAGTGTTTGCAGTCCTGTAGACTCCATTTTATGGGGAACTGTAGAGTTCAACTAGGAAAAGAGAAAAGCAGAGATTCTAGGGTAAGCATGAAGGCAACAACAGGCAGTTATTTTATAATACATTCAGAAAGGTTTGATGGTGTGGGGGGGTAAAGTTAGATACTTCAGAATGAACTAAGATTTGTAGCTAAGAAATCTAAGCAAGAGAGCAATGCAGTAAATAAACACTTGCCAGATTTTAAAGCTATACCAGAAAAACTAAATCAATTGTTCACAATTGTACAACTGGAAAATTGACAGTAAAAGCACTTCAGGTATAGCTAGCCCAAGTTATTCAAGTCATAAAAGCACTTCTTCAATGTGTGTGTGCAATTTAAACATTAAAAACACATGCAGCAAGTAGGAGTTCTGATTATACACTTTCTCTAGGTACAGTTTCAGTTTAAACACAAATATTACCACATAAATTCAGTAAAGTCACTAGCTACTTATAGAGCCTCTGCAATAAAATAGAGCAGTCTGTGCAGAATCAGAATTTAGCAGCAGGTCATTCAGTTACACAAAAAATAGTAAAAGATCCATACAATGAAGAAACTTACACTGAGCCACACCAGGTCAGCCAGGGGGGGGATCCTAAGCACCTAGATTTGAAAATGATGCCTGTACTGAATTGTAGCGGTTTAACCTGTTTGAGGAAAGAGGGGGTGGGGAAAAGAAAAAGCAGTAGGAGTGGTTACAGGGAATACCCTGATTGACTCAAGACACCACACCAGTGGTAAGTTGAATGTAAGGGCCTAAAATCTGCACTCAGCACTATAATGTTATTTGCACTCAGTACTTTAATTTTAATGTTACTTGCACTCAGCACTGTAATTTTACTTATGTTTAGCAGGAAAGACAGACCAACAGTATAAAATTTTGGGAATTTTTACAAGGGTTGCATGTTCAAATGTCAGGCTATTGCAGTTTACAAGGTTTCCTAAGGTGTCCTAAAGCTATAAGGTAAGTATTATAGTACTTAATGTAAGAGTCAGTTTACTTAAGTTACAGGGGAAGGAGGCAAACACTCAAGTAGAAAAAGAGCCCTATGGCTGACCAAAATAGTGACCTGCTTAATTACACAGCACTGTAAGTGAAAGCTTAACAAATGCTTTTTGTGTGCAACCTACTGTGCTTAAATGCTGAAAGAAACTGTTTGCAGTCCTGTAGACTCCATTTTTTAGGGAACTGTAGAGTTCAATCTGCTTAAATGCTGAGAGAAACTGTTTGCAGTCCTGTAGACTCCGTTTTGTAGTGAACTGTAGAGTTCAATCTGCTTAAATGCTGAGAGAAACTGTTTGCAGTCCTGTAGACTCCATAATATATAAATAATAAATAATTTTTAGAATCAGTGGTAAAAATAAATATTTTTTCAATAATATGTAAAAGGAAATACAAGTGTGCTCAAGGGAATATGCATGTTGCTGAACAGACAAATGAAAGTGAGTTACACCAAAAAAAAACATTGGTGAGTGCTATTAAACTGAAAAGAGATGATACCGTGATGCATGAAAAGAGACACTGGGACTAAAGTGCAAGTCAGACTGCTGACAAGAAATACTCAGGATTAATAAGTGTTGAATTTAAACTAGCCACACGTGTAGAGTGTAATATCTTGTTTGAAGATACATTTGAAGGTTTGGGGTTAAAGGGCACTGAACTGAAAACAGATTTATGTGCACACACTGTTAATATATTCAAGGCACAAAGTAAAGATACTAGGTCAAAATCTTCTAAGATGTGAAAACAAAAAGAATAATTGCAAGAGCCTTTTTCAAACTGCAGCATTTAAAGAAGCTAATTCACCTGAATTGTGTGCATAACCATGTAGTTATGACTGTGGTGATTTATTTATAGACTTAGAATATGTACTAGGAGAACAGCCTATTCAAATAAGTCTTGATGTTATATCAGTGATACATGCTTAAGCATAGGACTGGTAGCTTTAAAGACTACAACAGAGAAGGAAGTGAAGTGAATGGAAAGCTTGGGATGTCATTAGAAAGCAATTAGAGACAACAGAATAGATGACTAGATAAATAGTATTGTTACTATTGGAAAGCAAGACAAAATTCATATTTGTATTAATATCCAGCATTGAACTGAAGTAATTAAAAGAGAGCATTACCTATTGTGTACAAATGAGGAGGTACTCTCAACAATTCCACATTTTAAGATCTTTTCAGTATTAGATACAAACCAGATAGTCTGGCAAATAAAGCTTGAAGAAGAAATTGCGCACATTTAAAAGACCATTAGGAAGGTATAATTTCCTTAGACTACTATTTGGTATTTCATCTGAACCAGAACTAGACTAAAGAACTGCTACAATCATAAGTGAAGGCTTAGAATTTGTCATAAACATAACTGATAATCTATTAGTGTGGGTTCAGACACGTGAAGAGAATGGCAAGAGACTGATACAGCTACTAAACATATTACATTTTCACACATTCAAGTTAAATAAGAACAAATGCAAACTAAGAATAACAGGTTTAAAATACATGATTCATACTATAATCTCAGAGAGAGAATCTGAAGCCCAATATAGAAAAAACGGAATAACTCTGGATGATTCTAAGTTAAAAGAGGAGTAGGCATTACAAAGGTTTATAGGAATAATGCTATATCTTGCAATGCTTGTGTGTAATGTGTCTGAGATAACACCTCCAAGAAAGCTGTTAGTACAAGATGCAGCCTAAAGTAGAGATGTGAAAATGTGAAAAGGAAACCAACTCCCAAATATTCAAGAATCTAGACACAGAAACAATAACATTAATGTGATGCAAATAAGCATGCAAAGAAGCCTGTACAACTACCTGCCAGTCAGAAAGGTTTAGTAGCTGAGATAGTATAACAGAATATACCAGTTGCTTATGGATCAAGAGCAGTAACAGTCTCACAATATATATATATATATATATATATATATATATATATATATATATATATATATATATATATATATACATATATATATATAGATAGATAGACAGATACTCATGGAATATGAACTGTTAGCAAAATTGTATGGCTGCAACAAATTCCATGAATATGTATGTGACAAGGAAGGTTAGATGGATGTATACCATAAAATCATACAAAGCATATTCAGAACATCTTTTTACTGGATACCTAGATGGCAAACATTGTTAATTTTCAAAAGCAGGACATGAAATTGAAATCTAGTTCTGACAAGCAACTATACATAACAGATATGGTGACTAGAGCGTATTTACCAGATGAGCATGACAAGTGGTTAGAAGGAAAACAAGAAATTATTTTAGTGATACTGTAGTAAACAACAAAAAGTGAAAGAACTCCACAAATGTAATGACACTGATGTAGAAATGTTTTTAGTGAAAGACATTGCAATGAAACACTGGCCATACCTAAACTGTAGGTAAGGAAAGACATTCAGTCTTTTTATCAGGGAAAAATAAAATGCATCCAAAACATATTGTCCAAAGTTGACAAATGAATGAACTAAAAAGACAAGCACTTGAGAAGTTATTTGAATTACATTTGAGAGTGATATAATTTACTGTCCAGGAATGTTGACTTAGAACAAATAGTGCAGAACTGTGCCATATGCAGTTTAAACTACAGTAACACTCCAGTAGAAAAACTGAAGAGCTGTTAAATGATATACTCAGTGGTAGTCTTGGTATTGAAGATACTCTTCATAAGTATTGAATACATTTAGATTATTATTCCAAGTTCCCTGAAACAATTAAACTTACAAACACAGCAATTACAAGTATAATTAGTGCATTAATGCATTTGTTCTTGTGATAGTGCACCCAATATTGTCATATTTTACAATGGCTAATGTAACAAAAGTCAGGGTTGGACATGACTTCAAGTCTAATAATATAACAAGTCCAGTAAGTTTTGATGAATAGGGACAAGAAGAGAGAAGTTTCCAAAAAGTGAAAACTCTCACAAGAAAGATCACTAGCAAAAGTTTTGAGGACTTTTGAAATATATGACTATTCCATTGTAGGGATATGGGCTCTCACAAACTCAACTACTGGTGGGCCAAATGTTGAAAAGCAAACTACCTACTTTATCTATGTTACAGATGCCTGAAAAGCAATAGAAAATAAAGGCGCTACCAAAAATCAGCAGAGACAGAAAATCTACAGTGATTTAAACTGCAGGAGAAAACCAGATTTACATGATGGAAACAGATTAAGAATACAGCAGCCATGAGGAAGTCTGCAGCTGAGCAAAGATTTTGTTATATCTGTAGGAAAGAGGAAATTATGAATATGAAGAATCACGGACATTTGCACAACTATATCAAATATTAATAACAAAAAATGCTGCCAAGTCATGGCAAAGAGCTAACCAACAGAAACAAATACATTACTATTTGTTAAGAGCTTTCATTCATTTTATTACAGAACTTCATCAAAGTAAAGAAAATATTACAATTCACATAATTTAAATACCTTAATGATTCCTATTAATAATTTAATTACTCAATCACATCACAAAACAAATTTAAAAACATACTACCTATATATTATTATATTTATTTTATAAAACACTCAAAATACATTAATAAAAACCTCCAAATAAATTACATAATTAATACATCAAACATTAAAAACACACAAAAATTGATGAAACTTTTACCTAAATTCATTATTATAATTACAACTTCTCTGATCTCAATTGCAAAATCATATTAATCAACACGTTATCATTAATGCCAGGATACTTGGTAGCACTTAACGTAAGCTGCAATATAAGTTCCCTTTTTTTAAAAAAAAAATGCTTGCCAATCTCCACCCCTGACATCCTTTGTAACCATTTCCAATATAAAAAAATAAACATTTTATAAAATCTCTACAATCTACACTCTATTTATAAAGGGTGTTTTTGATGTATTTTTTCTTTATAGCAGACACATGCTCATAAATCTTTTGCTTCAATACCCTCTTGTTTTTTCCAACATCGCATCAAATGTCAGGCACTGAGCTAAATAAACCACCCTCTTTGTATTGCAATTAAATTTACCTTTACCATTCAACACCCTAGGATGGGAAGCAACAGAATTGTTAGTACCCTCGTACATATATTGACATTGTGGGCATGACCTACACTTGGACATCCTAGCCTTTCCATTAAATGAAGTACTGTTCCCTTCAAATATATTTTTCAAATTCCTTCCTATCTCATATAAAAATATAGGTTGGTCTCCAAACTTAATGAACAATCCAAAACATCCAAAAGTCCCATCCCAATTCTTACTAATAATGTCCCTCGACCAGCATTTCATACCATTATACATCAAAACCATGGCCAAACTTAAATCAGTTCCACTTTCCTTTTTCCTTTCTCCTACTTCACAAACCCCTCCCCCATTAAAATGAGCTTAAACTACCCCTCGCTTTCTTTCACCACCTGACTTATAACTTCAACAACCAGCTGTTACGGATACACCTGGTCCAGAAATATCTCCCTCAACCACGAAACTTCCAAAGTCAATATACCATCCATCATCAGAAACCATTCTGGACAATCAAACAAGTTATCCTTTTGCAAGGAATCTTTTTTTTCCAAATGGGTAGGTACTGCTAAAATGCAGTAACTATTAAACCACGTCTCTTTCCTATAAATGTTAATTGTGAACCTTCCCTTAGACACATCCTTAAATAAGGTAAAATCCAAAAAATGAATCTTGCTATCATCAAAATTCATAGTAAATTTTAAAAATTCCACCTTACTATTTAAATAACTAAACATTTTTCTAATCCAGCAATAGAGCCTTTCCAAATAATCAATAAATCATCTAAAAATCTGTACTAAGCCCATTTCATAAAATCCACATTTAAATACATAGTTAATTTTTTTGCAGGGTGACTAATTTAACAGTACATGATCTAGTCACCTGTGATTTTTCTAGGACTCGTTATATTACACAAATGTTATGTTGCTAATTAGCATATGACTGGGATCTATTTGCTTCACATCTCTCACCATATTGTAGTCCTGATCTGATTCATGGCTTGGAGAAATGCTGGATCAGTGTGGGTACAACATTTCTAGACTGATGAAGTGTACCTTTGTCTACTAACTACCACCTGTGAATTCAATGGATTAAACAGTGCGCCTAAAGAACCAACCCTCCTTTTCCACACTCAGACCATAACATATCACTTAAGTGTTGCTACTAAACTGATATCTATATATTAAAAAGCAAAATAATCTACACAGTGAAAATCAAAGCCACTGTGCCTCACAGCTGAACATTAGTAAACCTTTCAGCATTATTAAAGAGTTCAGGCTGAACAATAGTTAAGCATTATTTCCCATTCAGTATGCAGTATCATTTCCTATGAGCCATATCAAGTTTAGACTACACCTGGTTGGCTGGATTGGGAAAGATTAGCCAATCACTAGTGTTTAGACTACGCCTGGTTGGCTGGATTGGGAAAGATTAGCCAATCACTAGTTGCAGGCTAAATGAAGAGTAAACCCTACCTTGACATTCTGAAATGGGCATTTGTCCACCCCTTCAAACTGGCTAACTATTTGTTAGCAGGTAGTAACAAGCATCCTGTTGCAAAATATTTTATACCATTACTGACAATTCAAAAGATGTGAATGGTGTAGCTCAGAATTCCTTATTTGTGCAGTCATCAAAAACAAATGAGAGTCAGAATTGCATATTGTGCTGATGGGTATAGTTCAAGAGGATTTTGACATTACAACCACAAATGTGAGGGAATATAATCTCAGTCCATTAATTACACCTTTTTTGTTTACTGAATTATGACCAAAACAGCACTTGTTAAGCAGGGTCTGACTCTTTATAATGCACTGTCATCAAACATCAATCCTTGGTACAGTACCTCTCTGTCACTGCTCTGCTTACAGAAGGCTGGATAACTGATGCATTTTAAAGTATGTTGTTGTAAATGTGTGACACAAACTGCATTTTCTACAGTTACATTTGACTGCAAGGAAATGGAGCAGAGGGTTAAATTATGTAATAAATGTTTCATTTGCTCTTTATGGATTGGTAATTGATATTATATGTAAATGCATAATTTTAGAGATTCAATAATGTGTGCATGATTAAATTAAATGCTAAGAATGATACACTCATATGTGAACAGTGCTTTCTGTTCTAGCAGGGATGGTCCATTTTCTATAGTTCATTTAAACAAGTTCCTTTATTTCCTTACTCAAACAAATATAAGTTTGATGAAGTTAATTTTATTGTACACCACTAAGGTGCATTCATCCTTGATGTATTACAGTAAAACTGCCTTGATGGTAGTATTACAATTAAACAGAAATAATAGAAATGATTATAAGATCCTTTCATCCTCAGCATGAGTCACAAGTAAATACAGTATGCAGTTACGCATCAGGAAATGCCATAAGGCTGTCTATTGTAACAGTATTAGTGACATCACAAATGAAAGTTATAATGTAGTAAATTACAAGCAAAGGAGACCTTTGTCTGTAACTTAGAGAAATTAGCAAGACTAATAAGATAGGCAAGCACAACTGCACGAACAGACAAAAAAGAGGAGAATAGGATATAAAATCGTTAAGCGCCAGTCTTGGCAAACCTCACAGACAATATTCAGGAAAGAGACAGAAGAACAGCCAGCACTATAACATAGAGGAATAAAGCCCTGACTATGGCTCTGGTGCTCCGAGTTCAATTAGCATCTCAGGTACCTATTTTAAATGGCTGGGAAGGAAAGGACTGAGCAGCCATCTGGGGAGAGAGATGCTCAGTTCTGGCTCACCACTTGAGAGACACTTAGAAGGAGACCTACATGTTATTCCTACTGGAGTCTGAGACTGCCATGTCTGCTCTGTCTGAGTACAATCACATTCATAAGCCATGAGAGCTCAGCATGTGCAGGCATGCTTCCTCTCTGGAGACAGTAATTGTGGATCTTGAAAAAGATGCTGAGGGAAGAGGGGATGCTCCCAGAGAGGAGAGTCGAGAGGTTAGGCCACCCCCACAGGACCAGCAAGTTGGTAAACCCCCTACCTAATAACATAGAAATGCCTTCATCAGAATCTATAGTTACTATTATCCAGTTTCAGTGTAGGGAAGTTAGGCAGCAGACATAAGTTAGTTATTGACTGGGATCTTTGAAACATGTACAGCTATCAGCATCAAGTAGGTTTGCTGGTTAATAAATAGTGTTACCAAGTTTGCAACCAGTAACCATCAAGTAGCTTAACTGCTAGCTTCTCACAGAATGCTTTCTATTTCTATATATTTGCCAAGTCTAAAATGGAAGACAAAAATTGAAGTATTTCTTTTTATTGCAAAATGAAGCATATTCTGTATGTATATTTACTGGTTCCATTTTCCTGTTATTATTTACTTTTAACAAAATATTTCCCAGCTTTAGAAGCTCCTACACTGTGATTTACACAAGTTACACAAACATTTCTAAACAGCACCAGATCTTACAATGTCTTAAAGACAAAATAGGGAAAACTTCTGTGAAGTCTATATGTCACTGAATATATAACTCTTGCATATTTTCAGAAAAATTCAAGTTTTCCAACCCTAGGATTTTCTTATTAGGGAGCTCTGTATTGGGGAGAAGCTACTGAATGCAGCATCATATTCGGTGATTGAATGAATTTATGAATTATATAATAAGCAATAACATGTGGACAAGCTGGGCATACCTTTGGGCATCATAAGGGCAAGTGCATATATGCTTTTGACTATAGGGACAGCACAGTGCTTGAAACTGGGTGTGTCATCTAATATGGTCCACTCTTCCTAATTATATTGACAGTTTTTAAGATACATCCATCATATAATCACATTACATATTTTTTTTCTAAACTTATGGGAACTACATTTTTAAATCAAAGAAGCTATACTATGGATATTACACCAGGTCTGTATATTATCTAACTCTCTTGAAGTAGCTATACCATATTTAACAGAAGTATCCATGTTGCCCACATTTACAGCATCTGTATACTTTGTTATCAATTACTCCATTCCTACAGTGAAATCAGAGAAAAAGCTCAAATAGAAGAGGAACCAGCACTGATCACTTTGGGAGTCATCTGGTTAGCCTTATGGAGTCCAATAGAAAGCCTCCTCTAACTTGCAATAATCAAATCTCTCATTGAATAATACGTCCAATATCATTTAGCTCAGTAGGCTTGGATGTGACTTTCTTAAATGGCATGGTATAAAATGTTAGCAAGATCCAAGTATGCTGCTGCATAGTCAAGCCTTCATCTGATGTTGTAATCACTTTTTCAGAAATGGTGAAAGACTGAGATAGCATGATCTGCCCTTGATGAGACAATACTGACCAAAGCCTGGGAGAAATAAATCACTTGTGTCTTCCTGAATTAGTTCCATTATGGTATAAATCATGATCTGCCCATGATATGACAATACTGAACAAAGCCTGGGAGAAATAAATCACTTGTGCCTTCCTGAATTAGTTCCATTATGGTATAAATCATGATCTGCCCTTGATGAGACAATACTGACCAAAGCCTGGGAGAAATAAATCACTTGTGTCTTCCTGAATTAGTTCCATTATGGTATAAGTCATGATCTACCCTTGATAAGACAATATTAAACAAAGCCTTGGAGAAATAAATCACTTGTGTCTTCCTGAATTAGTTCCATTATGGTATAAATCATGATCTGCCCTTGATATGACAATACTGAACAAAGTCTGGGAGAAATAAATCACTTGTGCCTTCCTGAATTAGTTCCATTATGGTATAAATCATGATCTGCCCTTGATATGACAATACTGAACAAAGCCTGGGACAAATAAATCACTTGTGTCTTCCTGCATTAGTTCCATTATAGTATAAATCATGATCTGCCCTTAATGAGACAATACTGACCAAAGCCTTGGAGAAATAAATCACTTGTGTCTTCCTGAATTAGTTCCATTATGGTATAAGTCATGATCTACCCTTGATAAGACAATATTAAACAAAGCCTTGGAGAAATAAATCACTTGTGTCTTCCTGAATTAGTTCCATTATGGTATAAATCATGATCTGCCCTTAATAAGACAATACTGACCAAAGCCTGGGAGAAATAAATCACTTGTGTCTTCCTGAATTAGTTCCATTATGGTATAAATCAATCTATACCCAGTTTAAGCACTACCTAGACAAGTGGATGGGGAATAGGAAATTTACACCAGGCCTGGTGCCTATGTCCCTTATGGACAGTTGTAGCTTATAAATGCCTAGCCCTCAACATCCTTTTTGGATGCAGAACATCATTATTATTTTGGGAAAACGTGGCTAGGTTTAGAAAGGCCCCTTGGGTCATTAGCCTAGTAAAAATGTATGAATCTGTGAATCTAAGACCATACAAGCAGTACCGCTGAGACTCATAGGTCTGTAACAGACAGGTTTCTTGTAACCCCACCCAACCTCATTTAGTAGGATAAGGAGATAAAGAGCTTGTAGAATGACATTGCAGTGAGATTTACAGCCGAGTCTCACAAGGATTTTCTTATTAGGGAGCTCTGTATTTTTTTTAGTTGCACTAACTGTCATGGGCAGAAGCTACTGAATGCAGCATCATATTCAGTGATTGGATGAATTTATGAATTATATAATAAGCAATAACATGTGGACAAGCTGGGCATACCTTTGGGCATCATAAGGGCAAGTGCATATATGCTTTTGACTATAGGGACAGCACAGTGCTTGAAACTGGGTGTGTCATCTAATATGGTCCACTCTTCCTAATTATATTGACAGTTTTTAAGATACATCCATCATATAATCACATTACATATTTTTTTTTCTAAACTTATGGGAACTACATTTTTTAAATCAAAGAAGCTATACTATGGATATTACACCAGGTTTGTATATTATCTAACTCTCTTGAAGTAGCTATACCATATTTAACAGAAGTATCCATGTTGCCCACATTTACAGCATCTGTATACTTTGTTATCAATTACTCCGTTCCTACAGTGAAATCAGAGAAAAAGCTCAAATAGAAGAGGAACCAGCACTGATCACTTTGGGAGTCATCTGGTTAGCCTTATGGAGTCCAATAGAAAGCCTCCTCTAACCTGCAATAATCAAATCTCTCATTGAATAATACGTCCAATATCATTTAGCTCAGTAGGCTTGGATGTGACTTTCTTAAATGGCATGGTATAAAATGTTAGCAAGATCCAAGTATGCTGCTGCATAGTCTAGCCTTCATCTGATGTTGTAATCACTTTTTCATAAATGGTGAAAGACTGAGATAGCATGATCTGCCCTTGATGAGACAATACTGACCAAAGCCTGGGAGAAATAAATCACTTGTGTCTTCCTGAATTAGTTCCATTATGGTATAAGTCATGATCTACCCTTGATATGACAATACTGACCAAAGCCTGGGAGAAATAAATCACTTGTGCCTTCCTGAATTAGTTCCATTATGGTATAAGTCATGATCTGCCCTTGATGAGACAATACTGACCAAAGCCTGGGAGAAATAAATCACTTGTATCTTCCTGAATTAGTTCCATTATGGTATAAGTCATGATCTACCCTTGATAAGACAATATTAAACAAAGCCTTGGAGAAATAAATCACTTGTGTCTTCCTGAATTAGTTCCATTAATGTATAAATCATGATCTGCCCTTGATATGACAATACTGACCAAAGCCTGGGAGAAATAAACCACTTGTGTCTTCCTGAATTAGGTCCATAATGGTATAAATCATGATCTACCCTTGATAAGACAATATTAAACAAAGCCTTGGAGAAATAAATCACTTGTGTCTTCCTGAATTAGTTCCATTATGGTATAAATCAATCTATACCCAGTTTAAGCACTACCTAGACAACTGGATGGAGAATAGGAAATTTACACCAGGCCTGACACCTATGTCCCTTATGGACAGTTGTAGCTTATAAATGCCTAGCCCTCAACATCCTTTTTGGATGCAGAACATCATTATTATTTTGGGAAAACGTGGCTAGGTTTAGAAAGACCCCTTGGGTCATTAGCCTAGTAAAAATGTATGAATCTGTGAATCTAAGACCATACAAGCAATACCGCTGAGACTCATAGGTCTGTAATTGACAGGTTTCTTGTAATCCCACCCAACCTCATTTAGTAGGATAAACAGATAAAGAGCTTGTAGAATGACATTGCAGTGAGATTTACAGCCGAGTCTCACAGGTTAAGTCTTCATGAGATCTACAATAATATTACTGCATATGAGCTAAGGCTGCAAGGAGCTGAAGAGAAGAAGTTGCAGCGAGATATCTTGCATTTTAATAAGGGAAAGTATTTCTCTTGGCCCTGTGATGTTACTGCATTTAACAGGAATATGACATTGCCTAAACAGAATTCAGGAGAATGAACAGAGAGACCTGCTGGTTTTGAGCAGAGGAATACTGTTGTTATGGAAGCAGGTAATGTGAGCAGCCAACTTTCTAATTCACCATCTACTTCTAATTTGCCATCTACATCTAGTGTTGCACCACCACCACCACTTTTTTCCTTCCTGGAGCCCCTACTGATATTGAAGTATTTCAGAAAAAGGCAATCTCGAAGTTGGACGAGAAGGGGACGTGTGCACCAACCCGATAGAATGATAGGCGCGATGACATGCAACAGGAATTTAAATTATATTTAACATTCCTTCTTATTATTTGACAAAGGATCAGATCAATTTACTGAACAAGGGTTTGTCATTTATGCCAACAAAGCAAGCTGATTTGACTGACGTTTTAATAGATCTTAAACTTTTTGCTAGAAATGTGTCTTTATGTTTAATGTTTCCTCAGCAATGTATGCTGAGTAATATTTTTAAGAAACCCAGTACGTTTCTACCTAATATACAGCCTTCTGTCAATACTTTTAATCATTTATGTAAAAAAGAAATTAGACATGTCCTTTCAGAAAGACATAAAGAGTCCTATCACAACCTCACCCTGAATGAATGTAAGAATTTGAGAGTTATGTGATGCCTCCTTTTTGGAGATACGCCCAGCTGATAATGGTGGAGGTGCAGTTATTATGGACAGACAGTTCTATTAAGAACAGATGCTGGACATGTTCAGAGATGATGTCACCTACTTGCGTCTTTGTAAGTATCAAGTTAATGGACTGATTAGTAAAGTTAAGTTTTATATATATGATTTGCTTATGACTGGCATGATTAACCAAGAGCTTTTTAATTATTTTACTGTTGAGCATCCTGTGGTTCTGATTCTTTATGGACTTCCTAAGGTGCATAAAGATTAGTTGAAACCACCCATGCAACTGACTGTGTCAAGACATGGGTGGTTGACAGAATCCCTATCAATTTTTGTTGAAAAAGCCTTACAACCTGTTTTAGTTAATGTTAGAACTGTTCTTAAAGATTCAAAAACCTTCTTGAATGATTTGTTCGATTGGTCCAAGGGGTTTGATAGGAGTGAGGACATGATTTTAGTTACCTTAGATGTTAATTCCCTCTTCACTGTGATCCCATTTGAGGTAGGAACTGAGAACATCAAGCTGTTTTTGTCCAATCACAGTATCTTTCTAACAGCAAAATTTAATTGATTTGTGCACTGTGTGATCTTATCGTGGAAAATAATGTGTTCATTTTTGACAAGGATTTTTATTTACAGCAGGTTGGTGTTGCCATGGGGACAGTTTGTGTGCATAGTTATGCTAATGTAGTGTTAGCGTATTGGGAACTTGATCAAGTTTTGAAGAATAATCCCCATGCTGGGTTCATCAGTTATTACAGATTCTTTGTGGATGGCATCTTCATGGTTTGGAAGAGGTAATCACAGAGAATATATGAATTTATTGATTTTGTTTTACATACAACCACTACTTTTCTCAAGTTTATTTATAAGTGGTCTAGATCTTCTGTTGACTTTTTAGATATAACAGTGAACAGAGATATGTTAGATACCTTAGGGATGAGACTGTACAGGAAACCTTGCAAAAATAATAATATATAATAATAATAATATATTACATAAATCAAGCAAATGTTTTGAGGGGTCAATTTTTAAGGGTGATAAGATTGCATAATAATGATTATGTAGTAGACAAAGTCTCTGTTGAGATGATCAATTTCTTTGATGAGTACAGGCTATTCTCATAGTGATACTGAGAACACAATAATAGGAGTTCAGTCTTTGAGGGGACGTCAGCTAGGCCATATTTTTCTGAGGATATGTTTGAATACCCACAGACAGCATCAGTTAGACAGGACAAAGATCCTAGAATTGTACTGACATATTCGAGTGACATCGGTTTAGTCTGTGATGTTATTAAAAACAGCAGATGAGGACCTTAAGAAGGTCCTAGGCATGACACCTAAATTCGCATTTAAAAATAATAAACCTTTGAAATGTCATCTAGGTTATAGACACCAAACTACTACTGGTTTCAGAGGTTTTGATTACCTTAGTACCTTCCCATGCCGGGTTTGCAATGCTTGTAAATTTATTTGGACTAAGCTGCATATGAGGCATGCAGACTGTAAAAGTAGTAATCTGGTTTATCTTGCACAGTGCTCCATTTGTAGTGACTTCTATGTAGGTAAAATGAATCAAACTTTAAAAGATAGGATTCTTGAGCACATAAATATTAGAAAAATAAAGTTAAGTATTGCATTGGCATATCATGTTAATGATTCTGGCTCACATCACTGTTTTAAGCTTATTGTTTTAGAGCCTTTAAATGGGTGGCCATGGTGGTGCAGTGGTTAGCATTGTCACCTCACAGCAAGAGGTTCTCCAGTTCGATCCTCGGCTGGGGTGCCTTCTGTGCAGAGTCTGCATGTCCTCCCTGTGGTTGCGTGAGTTTCCTCCGGGTGCTCCGGTTTCCTCCCACATCCCAAAGACATGCATTAGGTGGATTGGACACTCTAAATTGGCCCTAGTTGTGAGTGCATGTGTGTGTGCCTTCTGTGGAAGGTTGGGCACCGGGCTGGCAACTCAACACTGTAAAACTCCACTGCCAATCATGAGCAGACAGGTGATCCGCTGTGGCGACCCCTAACCGGGAAAAGCCGAAAGAAGAAGAAGAAGAAGTTTTAGAGCCTTTAAATATAAATTTAAGGGGAGGGGATTTAAGGAATAGAACTAAATACAGTGAACTTAAGTGGATTTTAGATCTGCAAGCAGATAAAAGGCCCTGGTTGAATTACTGTGTGTCTTTAAAACTGGTGCTTAAGTCTCGAAGTTTGTTCCATTGACATAACTGGATTAATTGTTGTTTTATGAATGAAATTGTGATAGTGACCATTACTTAGGGTAACCTGTTAGTCATATGACTGAATCTGTTGATTTCATTGGTTTTGTGTTTTGATTTTAATGAATGAACCTGTTTGAACTGTTGTATATGGTCTGAAGAAGTAGCTTTGCCGTAAAAGCGCTTAGCATTGTATCTATTAAATATTTATAATTTGACTCAGCTGTGGTGATGTACTGCACCTGTTTTATCTCTCGTATTTAATATTACTGATGAGGGTTTGCACAAAGACACTGGAATACAGATGGGATGTAATAATACCTTTTATTAGACCAACATAGGTTTTGCAATTAAGCTCTTGGGCTAGCAAGAGCCCTCCACTGGGAATTATTAAGTTATTGAAGTTAGAAACAGTTCTTAAATATCCACTTGTGCCTAAAAAGGGATGTTCATAATTTATTTTCTATCAGCTAGAAAAAGACACTTGAAAGATGCTTTTGTGGAACAAATGTGCATTTCAGATGTTTAGTATGTTGTGGTACGACGGTAGCATTTTTACCTCACAGCAAGAGATTCTCCCGTTTGATTCTCGGCGTGGCTTGGGTGTGCCTTCTGTGTGGAGTCTGCATGTCCTCCCTGCCGTTGGGTAGGATTCGAAAGACATGCGTGCGTAAATGGGCATGCCTTCGTTGAAGGTTGGGCGTCAAGCTGGCACCTCGGCGTTATGTAAAAATCTACTGCCAATCATTAGTGGACCGGAGTTCCGCTGTGGTGACCCCTTACCAGGAAAAAGCCGAAAGACAAACAAAAGTATGTCAAATGCACTTTGGAGACAAATAGCGCGCGTGTGTGTGTGTGTGTGTGTGTGTGTGTGTGTGTGTGTGTGTGTGTGTGTGTGTGTGTGTGTGTGTGTGTGTGTGTGCGTGCGTGCGTGTGTGTGTGTGCGTGCGTGTGCGTGTGCGTGAGACAGCCTTAGGAAACCAGGTCACTCCCCAACATAAATCTGTTTTGCATGTTACATTACAGTCAGTGTTCAGTGAAAAATTATTTAAAATGATGCTGCTGCTGAAACCAAAGTCTGATTAATGCACTGAGCCTTGCAGGCTGTTAACTTGTTCAGCACTGTATTAACTTATGCACAATTACTAATAAAATAACTTATTCTTATAACAGACGACATGTACTATACTGTTACAGCTACAGCTTTTAACGTCTCAGGTTTTGGTGTTTTTTGCTAGTATGAATGATGGCTTTCCATTCTCCATTTACCTCAGAACAAACATGTTCCTACAAATACCAGATCTAACAAAAAATTAGATATAACATTATACACTTTCAGTGTCCTTTATATACACCTTTCTGTGCCATTCGGATCCTGTCCATGAAAGCAGTCTGTTGATGTTAATACTGTTGGAATTTGCTTGATGTAATGCAGTCTGTTGATAAGCTAATTTGTGCTGTGTTTCAAGGTGAATTATGTGAGAATCTTAAACTCAGGGAGATGTTCCTGTCTCCAGCCGGTAGGGAGTTGTTCCTGTCTCTGATCATCCCTACATGTGGGTTTTTCAGGAAGCAGAGAGGCATTCTCATCTGTAGTTCTCCTGGGAGCTTGTACCAAGCACAGTGCATTTGTATCACACACAGTAGGATGCCATGCATTCTGTATTTTTTATTTTTCAGCTAAGAGAAGTTTAACCCTTTAATGTATATATACTAACAAACAGAAATGTACATGCATCTAAGTGTATATATTTTACTATATATATTCTAACAAACAGAAGTGTACATGCACTATTGTAAGTGTTTAAATGTATATATCTAACATTCAGTTAACAGAGAAGATATTAGCTCAAGAACTGAGTAGGGATTGATCAAGGGTTAGGCTTCGACAGGCTGCTGAGATGTACATGCATGCCTGTGCATGTACATAATCAAATGGCTCTGTTAAATGTGATCATTCTGTACTGTGTGGACATATAAGTACATTTGTAACTTGACATAGTACTATACAGATACATATCTAAGGAGGTAAGTAGTTGTGCATCTGTTAACACAAGTGTACGAATTTTACAAATATTTTCCCTTAAACGGCAAAAAATTAAGGTATTATATCCTCATATTCCAGGACTCCAGGGGTGTAAATTTATGCCTAGTCAAATTTTGAGTCCTATGAGTTTGGAGCCTCTGCCATGATTATGATGGTCTCATGCACTGACTTTGAAAGCTGACAGATTATGAAGGTATGCATAGTAGAATTTTTTATACACACACAACCACATATATATATATATATATATATATATATATATATATATATATATATATATATATATATATATATATATATATATATATATATATATATATGTGTGTGTGTGTGTGTGTGTGTGTGTGTGTATGGGTGTGTACGCACATGCGCACGCATGTATGTGTCTATAAATATATATATATATGTGTGCATGTGTGTGTGTGTGTGTGTGTGTGTGTGTGTGTGTGTGTGTGTGTGTGTGTGTGTGTGTGTGTGTGTGTGTGTGTGTGTGTGTGTGTACACACACGTGTATGTAAATCATAATACTAATTACTTATACTTTTATTTTTTCAATAAGAAAATTATTCCAGTCTCTTGTTGAAAGGATCTCATTTATACCACAGACATTATTTATCCCAACTGTTATTTTGATTCTTAATTTAAAAATAATAATATCATAATTGGTGCTAATTTTATGGAGGGAATGACTTCAGAAGGGGGAAAATTATGATCCAGATTTGGACTTATTTTGTCAAAGACATCACATGTAGAGTTTTTATTATTTGCTGTAGATTACCTTTCTTTATATAGTGAATTAGCATTAGGTTATCAATATATGTTATATATCAATAGTCTCTTGTATCAGAGGTGACATGGGGTATATGTAAATTAGCCTTTAAGGACATCTGATGTGTCAGCTAAATGGCAATTCTGAATGTCCTTGACTTTTTCTTTTAAGTCTGTTTATGGACAAATTCAGGCCAATAAAGCCAAACTCCACTAATTGTGGACATGCATGTTTCTGCCTTCTGATGGCATCATCAGCACAGCATAACTGGAAGGTTTGGCTTAACATTTGGAAACACAGGGTTGTCGTTCCCAACTGATATCCATAAATCTTAGAGTGACTGCAAAATATCCCAACTAACAAATTGGCCTGAATTTGTCCATAAACAGACTTAAAAGAAAAAGTCATGGACATTCAGAATTGCCATTTAGGTGACACACCTAATGCCCTTAAAGGGTAATTTGCATATATCCCATGTTACCTCTAATGCAAGAGGTTTAAGGAATCACACAGTGGAAAGTCTAGCTTTGCTAGATTTTTCTTTTTGTTTTTTAACTGATTCGTTTTTCAGTGTGACCTTTTTACTCGTTGTTTTATTTTATACATTAATAGTCACGTAATTGAAAACACCCAATATTATTAATATTTAACTCCTGAAGTTTAATGGAACGTTTTCATTTTCATTAGTTAATAAACAAATGTCTGGCTAAAAAAATTATGTCATAGTGAGTATAATTAATTACGATTCTTATATGTAAATATTTTAATTCCATTTTTTTTTTTATTTTGTTTTCTAGCATTTAATCTTTGTGTATTTAGAAGGCTTACTAATCGTCTATGCTGCTTAGACTGGTAGGAGGAGGATTCAGACTTGTCAAGATCTTTTCAGTACTTTTGTGGAACCCTAAAAATCAAAATATTGACAGAGCCACCGATTTTTGCTTCTTAAGTTGTGAGGCAGTGGACAATTAGGAGCAGGTACAATGGTGAAATGAGTAGTATTTTTGCCTCATAGCACGAAGTTCTCCATTTCTCAGACGGGGTGTCTTCTGTGTGGAGTCTGTACATCTGCCCTGTGTTCAAGTGTGTTTTCTCCAAGCACTCTGGTTTCCATTCACATTCGAAAAACATGTACAAGGTGAACTGGTAACTTCCATATTGTCTGTAGGCATAAGTGATATGGAAGAAAGACGTGGCAATCTACTTCTGTTTCTTCCTGTTGCCTAGTAAACTCCATGGAGGTGGCAACTGTTCAGGAGTTGCTACAGCAGTCCGCTGTGATGCATCAGCATGGATAGATATTATGCGATTTCTTTTTCAATATCACAGAAAATCAAAACACAAATAACATGGTTTTCTGTTCAGATTATATTGGATAAGAATTAATCCCATGAAAAGAGGCATTTGTACAAATATTTAGAATAAGGTGGTTTGGATAAGATTCATCCAGAAGGATGCATTACACCACAGGTAATTCTTTTAGAAGAGATGAGAAAACAGCAAAGCTGGGTAGGAATAAACATGCTGAGTGAATTACAAAAGTAAATTACAGAGAAATGTGAGATAAATTGAAAAATATGAAAAGAATGCAAATGCATGAGATAAGAGCAAAACTAATGAGATGTTTTTCATAATGTGGATGTGGAAAATACAAAGTGAAGATGAATGGAATAACTGATAAGAGCTGCTCAAGAAAGTGTCAAGAAAATTTACAAAAACAAAAGGGTGAAAAATACTAGTACAGATACCTAAGATACTAAAAAGTAATAGAAATAGAAAAATTCAGGATTGTAGACTAGTAGTTTGCTTTTTTAAAAAACATGGTGTGCAGTTCCACGGGGCTAGTACTGTTTAATGAAACTGAAAGTGTTCTGACAGGGAAAAACATATCAAGGCATGGTATACTTCATGTGAACACTGACAGAATGTTGTGTGAAGTTTTTGTATTCATAGTCAAGTGGGTTACTTCTAGAAGTTTTCGTGTTAGATTTTTAACCACTAGAACTTATAACCTGCTAAATATTTTTCAAGCCTTGTCAGCTTCTTGAAGGATAACAATATCATTTTTTTGAATTGTTTACATCTTACTCTTTTAGAAAACATGTTTTTAATTAATGAAAGAGAAGTCCACCTTTTAACTGTATTTTTGTCACTTCACAGAGAAGAAATTATCACTTACAGTTTTTCATTTAATAGCTACACATAAACCTGTGCTGATGCTGATTAGATCTTGATAGTGTGAAATCTTTGATGTCAGTGCTTGTGGGATTTAGGTTGCTATGGCACCATTATGACATTAACTTAGTTTTTCTGGTATATTGATGCCCATAATCTGTTGTAATATACAGGTATGTCTAGCTCATCTAATTATGCTATTGCTTATGAATAATGCAGTCCTTCATGACAGACAAAATGATAACAAGAGAAAGGCTGCATCTATCCACCATCACAGCACAGCACACTTCTGCATTATTAGCTCTCTCACTTAGTGTGTTTTTGAGTGTGTTTTTGGAAGAAAGGCTCCTAAGGTCCTTTATCACCTTTCCTATACCTCCCTTTAAGCACTAAATCACTTAACTTGCCTATCTCCTTGTAATACCTCACCTTATTATAGTTCTTAAATTACTTCTATACCCATTTGTAATTAGCACAACTAAATTCCATCACTACTTCTCTGTTAACACACAGACTTGCTTATCTCCTCTTAATACCTCACTCTGTTGTATTTCTTAAATTACTCCAACCTATTTTATACACCTCCTATCTGTAAATTGTGAAAACAGTACTGTATATTTGAACAAAGGAACCATGCAGGGGTGTCTTCTTTCCCTTTGTCATTTCCTTTATATTTAGAGCCATTGGGCAAAGAAAATAAGGGACTCAGAAATATAATATTATAATTTGTACTGTAATCAAGAAAAGTTGGCTTTATTTGCAGATGGCATTATTTTGTAACTGCTAAATCTAGAAAAGGACATCTCAGTATTATGGAACATTTTGAGACAGTTTCAGATTTTTTTGAGATATAAAATTAATGAAGATAAAACAAAGGCTATAGCCGTAAATTATGTACCCATGCATGAATTGGTTCGGCAATACAGATATTTATGGGAACATGATAAGATGAAGCATTTAAGAGTATTGATTAAAAAGGCTTCTGTTATGGCAGTTAAGGATATGTGGGAAGAGACTAAACAAAAAATAATACAAAAATTGAGAAACTGGAAACTCTTATTTATGGATATGGATAGTAAGATACATGCAGTGAAAATGTTTTTAGTCCTTTTAGTCTTGTATATGGGTCAGGCATGCTTTTATCAACACGAGGAGATTTTGTGGGCAATAATTAATAAAAAATTGAAGGAATTTATCTGGGAGAGAAATACAGCAAGAGTTAGTGGGATAAGATGATCCTTTCAATAGAACCAGGTGGTTTAAGTTTGATTTGCATGGATATTTTAGAGCTACACAGTTAAGGCTCATATATCTCTCAGCTGTACAGATTTTTGTAGAATATCCAGATTTTTACGTCATATTATAGGTCCGTTTTTCATAAAATTGGTGTTTCTGGCAAATTACTGGCAAATCATTAAAGATTGAAGTTAGAAAATAATGACAGGCATTTGAGTTTCAGACTTCATACCTTCAGAAAATTCATGCTAATGCAAAACTTGTTATTCTATCGACTTTCTAAGTTTAAAAGAGCAACATTTAAACATTACCCCTATTTTTGGGCCTTTGTCTCACTTTTATTTATGGCTTTGCCCAGATTTCTTGCTCTAAGAGGTTGAGAGGTATGTACATAACACAAGCAAAAGGTTATAATTCAAAGTGGAACTAGATGATGATGAAGCAAAGGGGAGGTTCAAGAAATACAGAGAGAGAAAAATTTTCAATGTAGATCCTTAAGGAGTAAATAACCATATAGAATATTATATTTATAAAGACGAAGAAAGTATTCTAAAAACTAAGCCAACATATGATTGGAGAAAGGGGATTTTGCCAATAGGAATGATTGCAAGTAGGGGTACATAAAACAGGAAAGAGTGGGCTGCAATTTACTGGAGAAACCTGGCAAAGGAACCGGGATAGTGGGGGCAAATAACTCATGCAGGAAAGGTAACATAGTGGGATAGGGCCAAGAAGACATTTGGACTGCAGGCTGTTGGCTACCAAAAAAAGCAATTACTAGAAAATGGAAATCAAAGTCTACAGCAACTGTATTTGAGGTACTGAATATTATAAAAGAGATAAAAGAACTGGAGGACAGATCTTTAGAAAAGGGAAGGAGCAAATTACAAAGAAGTAAATGGAAATTGTGAGAACAATACCTTTACAATAATTCTCAGGAGGAGGAGGAGAAGTGAGGTTTAAGGGAAGGCAGGAATTCAGCAATTTTTTTGTAATGTTGTACTGATGACAGTAGTAAAGAAAATATATGTGATGTAATTGTATTTTAATTGAAAAAGGTTAAAATGGCTTGTTTTGTTTTCTGTTGATGTATGTTTGCCTATGTCTTGAATGATAGTTTAATAAAGGTGTTTAAAGATAAAATGCAATTCTATATATTAATGTTTGCGAATATCGATGCAAACTGTATTGTACTGATTACTATGCTATGTATTCACTGAAATTATTATAAAATGTGTTATTGTAAATACTGATTGCATTAAATTTGTTACTTTGGAGTTTTTCTACTTGGGCCTCCGCTGAAAAGGGACACCTTTTATAGACTAATTTAGGTAGTCGGGTGTTGGGAGATCAGAAAAAAGGCAGAGGGACAGCTTTATCAGTAAAACACACTGCAAATAAATGGCACATTTGTTGCATCAAAAACTGTTGCTTCAGAAAGTTTAGACACTTTAAGGTTGCAGTTAGAAAATTCAAAATGAAAAAAAATTGCCACTGAAACCAAAAGTAATTCTAAGCCTTTCACTACTTTAGAGAGTTAAAGAACTATGTTCTGAATTGATTAACAACAATAACATCCATTCTAATCCCAAAGAAATAGTTAATATCCTAACTGCAAACCTCTCAACTGTCCAGATTTTCACAGAATGGCCAGATTTTTGTCATATTTTGGTCTGTTCCTCATATTTTCAGTCTGCTTCTCATAAAATTTGCGACTTTCTGGCAAATCATTGGGAAATGAAGTCAGTAAATAATGACAGACATTTGCATTTCAAACTTCATGTCCTTCAGAAAATACATATCAACACAAAACCTGTTATTCTAGCAACTTTCAAAGTTTATAAGAGAAATATTTAAAATCTGTCTCAATTTTTGGGCCTTTGTCCCCCCATTATGTTTGGCTTTGTCCAGATTTCTTCCACTGAGAGGTTGAGAGGTATGCCTAAGTGATACATTTAGTGGAAAATTTACCCCATCCACCACATAACTGATCCCTGTTTCCTCAGACCTTATCTACTATGGAACAATTCCTAGCAGCCCTATCTAAAGCAGAGAATACTACATCCATAGGTCCAGGTAACATAACAAGAAACATGATAATTAGAACCAAGTATGGCCTATTGGAACATCTGGTAAACCTCTTTAACCTGTGTCTTGCCATGGGCTATGGTCCTGAAGTCTAGAGTTATAGACCCATCAGCCTAACATTTAGACATTGGTAATCTCATAGCACTAGATACACATCATAGGTTCATAGGTGTGCACTAGGCTAATGGCCCTGGAGCCTTTACAAGCCTAGCCCATAGAAGTGCCCTGGCATCATGCCCCCTGACGTTAGTTCCCAGTGCCTCTATCAAATAGAGCCACTGGAGTGATCCCTGGGGTGAACTTTCTATTACCCATCCACTCATCAAGATTTCTCTTGAAGAGGGACAGCGAGGTGCTCTGCTTGACATGTATGGGAAGTCTATGCCAGAGCATGGGCAGTCTCTAGGTGAGGAACCTGCACCTCCAGCATGTTCTGTTGATTGTGGTAATGAGGTTGAGGTCTCTGGAGTGTGTGTTGTGGAGGGATTGGGATTTCTTTAGATGTAGCATTTCTAACAGAGCTGAGTCAGACATGGCTTTGTAAGTCAAGCAAAGATCACCTCTAAGTAGGCGATATGGGACAGAGAATAGCTGGAGTCTTTTGAGTCTATGTAGGACATGTACTTAATGCCTAGGATCCTCTTCATGAGGTACTTCTGTGGCCTCTCCAGCTGTTGCAGGTGTCTAGTGAGGTACATGTCAAATGGGTCATTATACTCGATGACTGGTCTAATGAGGGAAGAGTGGAGAGAGAGAGAGACGATGACCTCTTTCTTCCTGGATGCAAAATCCTTGATAATGAGATGTGCCACATAGAAGGACTTTCTGACCAAAGTGGCAATGTGGTGATCGAAGGAGAGTTTGCTGTCAACCTGCATCCCCAGATATTTTATAATGCCTTCAGTGTTCAGTGGGCTCCCATCAATGTGGTAATTAGTGGGAACTGGGTTTTTACCAAAGGGTATGATGATGCATTTTTTGGCGATAAGCTTAAGGCCATGGTTTCAACACCAGTCACTGGTCTCAGCTAGGCCTTTTTGTAGGATGTCTGCATCACTTATGAGTTAATAATGGGTCCCAGCTTGCAGTCATCTGTGAACTTGGTCAACCAGACTCCCTTTCTGTTGGCCTGGACTTCTGAGAAGTAGATGCCGAACACGAGAGGACCCAGGACCGATCCCTGTGGGACTCCACTCATAACTGGTCGGCCGTCTGACTTGGAGTTTGCTACTTTTGCACTGTGTGTTATATCTGTGAGCCAATTTGCATCCCACCTAGTGATATAGGGGTTGATGCCTAGTTTGGTGAGTTTATCAGTAATTCCCAAGTGAGGAATGGAATCAAAGGCCTTGGCCAGATCGAGGTAAGCTGTATGCACTGCCTTACTTTCATCCACAGCCCTGGTGACTGACTCAAAGAAGTCAACCAGGTTGAGCAGGCATGATCTCCCTTTCACAAAGCCAAACTGTGTGGGGTCCAGAGTTTGGAGATTTCCTATATCTTTGTTAATCAGGTCCATGATGATGCGCTCCATAGCTTTACATATCAGACTCGTCAGGCTAATGGGGTGATAATTCCCAGGGTCTGTAGTTGCTCCTGTTTTATGGAAAGGGATGACTGTAGCAGTGTGCCATTCAGTTGAGACAAAGCCTAAAGTGAGGCTGTGACTGAACAGGACACACAGATGTGGTGCCACTTTGCTTTGTAGTTCATGTAGAACACAGCCAGGGATATTATCAGGTGCCATGGAAGCTGTATTCTTGGCCTTGGACAGTGCAGCTTTAACCTGTGCTGCAGTAATGCTGGGTGCCTGGCATTTTCCGGTATTGTGATTGGTCCTTGGGGGGGGGGGGGGTAAAGTTAGCACTGAATCTGTCAGCCAGTATGTTGGCAATATCTGTTGGCTCAGTAAAGGAGGTACTATTATGCAGTAACTCAGGGCAAATCTGGGTACTGCCGTGAAGGTCCTTGATATACCTATAGAAGGCTTTGTGATAGTTTTTAGTGTTTGCTGCAATTCTGCCTTCATAGCTGGCTTTGGAGGATTTGATGAGGGATCTCAACTTTTTGTTGAGACTAATAAGGGAGTTTTTCCAGTCTTGGGACTTCACCTTTTTCTGCAACAGTTTCTTTGTTCTGTTGTAGAGTTTATTAATGGCAGGGGATCACCAGATTGGCTTCCTTTTTTTTGGAGGAGAACATCTTGGTTCTGTTGAGTATGGCTAGTTCCATGCATTTATGTACATGTTTGTACAGCGTATTGGTGTATGATTCAGCAGTCATGCAGCTATTTTCCATTGGCATGGGTGCCGTGAAGTTAGCCACCTCTGTTTTTAGGAGTTCAAAGTCAGCTTTGGAGAAGTTTTTCAAGGTGGTTACCTTTGCAGGGGGTGTGGGTGAGATGTGGATTTCCATGGTGATTAGTTTATGGTTGGATCTGACCAGGGAAGGATTGACTATTTGTGTAGAGCAGCGGTCGCCCATGTTAGTAATAATCAGTTCAAGGATGTTGCTTCCTCGAGTGGGGGTCAGAATGAGCTGGTCCAGGACATTGGAATTAATGAATTCCACTAAGCATTGGGCCAATGTATTGGTGCTTGAGTAGTTTTCCCAGTTGATGGAGGGGTAGTTGAAGTCTCCTAGTATGAGAGTGTTGGGTTGGACCTTGATAGATTCCAGGGTGCTTAGGAACATGGAGTGAGAGTCTAGGGACATGGTTGGGGACCTATAGCAGGTTATGAGCTGGATCGCCATCTTACCCAATGTTAGTTGTACCTGAAGTATCTCAGCTGAGTTATACTGGGCTACTAGTCTGGAGGTGTACATATCATTTATGAATATGGAGACACCACCACCTTTGGAGCTTCGGTCCATGTTTTGGGGCCGAAAGGTGTGGAATGAGTTATAGCCTGGTAGTGCAGGGGTGCTTTCTGCATTTTAAACCAGGTCTCCATTACAGTACAAATGTCAATGTTCTCTATTTTGAGGAGTGCTTCAAGTGAGCACATCTTGAGATTTGGACTTCTAGCATTGAGCAACATGACCCTCAGATTGCATTTATTTATAGCTGTTATGGTTTTAATTTGTTCTTTGGAACACCACCTAAAAAAGGCACTATAGGGGTGGCAAGAGCCTTAGTCAGTACCCAGAAACCCAGGGGTGACAGATGTAGGCCTTCCCTGGCAAAGCATCGAGGTCTGTCAATCATGTCAACCCAAGCAGACAGGTACTGGATCCCCTTAGAATGACACCAGAAACTTTGCCAATTGTTGAAGTCAATCATTTTTGTTTGTACTGCGGTATCATTCTGGGTGATGGTAGGATCCTGCTCAGGGCTAGTGTCATACCTGCCTGGACAACATAATCTGAGAGCTCCACCATGCCTCTTTTCATGTAGTCCAGGGAGATGCATCTCAGGTCATTCACACCCACATGGACAATGACAGAGTCATACTTGTACTTATTGTGGAGTGACCTGAGTGCGTGTGTCATTTGTCAAATTCTGGCACCTGATAGACAGCTGACTGTTACCTTCTCCTTATTCAACCTAGTGAGTGGGACATCTGTGTGCCTCACTATTGAGTCACCTATGATTAGTGTATTGGGCAAGGTGTTTAGCCTTAGGGGCTTAGGCTGAGGGGCACACTGTGGAGGTGAGCTATGTGTCCTGTGGCTTGTGCTGTGTTGTGGTTATTGAGTGCATTTCTGTCTTGGAGGTCTCTGCTGTTTGGGTAAATTTCTATTGAGACCCTCCACAAAGGTGGGTATGTGGTTTGTGTTTTTATGTGAGAGCTGTGATAGTGGGTGTTCTGGAGGGCTATGTGTTCCATGTGGTGTGGTGCAGGAGTTGACCTTGTCCTCTTGACCAGCTAGTCCGGTCTTGGCTGGAGAGTGCATAGCATCCAATTTGGTGATATAAGTGCATCACTCACAAGTCTGAGTATTGGGAAGTAAGATGAGAGGGTTGTCTGTGTACATGAGGCAGTTGCTACACTTCCTCAGAATGCCCAAGTGCACCAGGTTAATGGGACAAAGCACAGGGAACTGCCCTTTAATTATGCCAGGAGGGGTGGTCATAACTACTAAGTACTGGATCTATTTCCGTGAAAAATGATTAGTGCTGATGGCACTTAGGTGTGCTATAATAATTGCTACAAAAACCTGTTGAAGAGCAAAGCGATTAGACTATTTGAAGTGCAAGAGAGAAAGAACTAGCAAGATCTAAGGGAAAAACTGAAAAGCAGACTTTTTGGCACCAGTAATAGTTTTCCTAAGCTCGGTGCAGCGGAGCGGAGCCAAACAAGCACAAACCCATGCAAACACAGGCTTTTAAACCAGAAAATTGAAAGGAATGGAAAAACTGCCCAAATGGCCAATAAACTACAATTTCTGGGCCAGAAACGACTCCTCTTGTGGTAGATAGGCTACCTAGTGCTTACCACTCCTACTGATAAGCTAGAAGGCTTCCCGTCAACACAGAAAGGCTTGGGGGGGCTTAGAAGCTTACAAACAGTCCTGGATACAGCAAATCTGTATCAGGTCTAAACTAGTTACAGGAAAGGTGGGAAACAAGCGCAAACACTGGCTTTTAAACCAGAAAGCTGAAAGGGATGGAAAAACTGCCCAAACGGCCAATAAACTACAATTTCTGGGCCAGAAACCACTTCACTTGTGGTAGATAGGCTACCTAGTGCTTACCACTCCCAGTGATAAGCTAGAAGGATTTCCCTCCAGCACAGAAATGCATGGGGGGCTCAGAAGCTTACAATTTTTTATTTTTATTTTATTTTACATTTGTTGACCAGGTAGGTCCGACTGGAAACAAAGTCCATTTTCAGCGGAGGCCCGGGGAGATAAGCTCCAACACAATACAAGAACGATAGCGGTTGAGAATAAAAAACATTGATTATATATAATATTAAATTTTAGGAATAAATGTAGTTAAGAAAGGAATACAGGTAGAAGTACATTCAGACAGTCAGTGTTACAAATTTCCAATTTTTTGAGGGTAGTAGTAGAGTACAAAAAATAAATTAGATAAGTAAATTACATACATTATTTAGATTTAGTCCAGGTTCCAGGTGTTGTTTGATTGAGGCTTTAAATTGGTCTAGGGAGGAGAGCATGGTTATGGCATCTGGAAGTTTGTTCCAGGTTCTACTTACAGAATTTGCAAATAGGGCCGTGCCAGCAGCATTGTTAATTTTAGTTGTTTGTATTTGTAGCTTATTGGATGAGCGGAGCAGTCTTGTATTATTATGGGGGAAGATGTAGTGACTAAGGGCTGGAGTATTATTTGGGTTCTTTAGGATTTTATTAGCCAATATTAGCAGGTTATACTTGACAAGATTGGGAAATTCCAACCATCCAAGTTGTTTGAGGTTAATGCAGTGGTGGGTTCTGAAAGGAGAGCCCGTAGCAAACCTAGCGATGTGATTATAGCAGGCTGTAAGTTTATTAAGTTCAGATTTACTTATGTTTTCTAGATGGGGGGAGGCATATAGGAGGGTTGAGAGTAGGTGCGAGCGTGCAATGGCTATTTTAGCTATGGGGGTGAGGAAGGTTTTAACTCTGTAGAGTGAACTGAGTTTTTTGTTTATGGTTTTGATTGTCTGGCTTACATGGAGGTCAAATTTTAAGTAATTGTCTATAGTGACACCTAGCAGTTTGGTACTGGGGTCAGGGGAGATGACTGTCCCATCATTAGCTTGCATGGTAAAGGAGAAGGGTATGGACCTTTGGGTTGGTGGAAATATGAGCATTTTGTTTTTTTTGGGATTTAGTAGTAGGCAACATTTAGATAGCCAGCTTTCTATAGCAGTAAAAGTAGCCTGGGTATCCCTTTTTAGATCATCTGGAGATGTGGCTGAGCAGATCAGAGTGGAGTCATCAGCATATTGGATACAGCTGATGTTTGGTATGATGGCAGGGAGATCATTAATGAAGATGGAAAATAATAGTGGTCCTAGTATGGAGCCTTGTGGAACTCCGATAGTGTTGGGTAATAGATTTGAGAGCTTATTCTGTCAGAGGACTGCTTGTTGCCTGTCTTTGAGATAGGATTTAAACCAGAGAAGTGCACTGGGATGTAGACTGAGAGTTTGCAGGGTTGAAATCATAAGCTGATGGTCCACCATGTCAAAGGCCTTGGAAAGGTCTAGAAAGAGGACAGACAAGGTGTGGTTATTGTTGCGGTTATCATTAATGATGTTAGTGAAGGATAATAGGGCAGAGATTGTACTATGATGTGGTCAAAAGCCGTGTTGGGTATCAGCCATCAGGTCGTTCTGGAGTAGATGTTGCATAAGTTGTTTGTGTATACATTTCTCCATTATCTTAGCAAGTGAGGAGAGTATGGCTATGGGTCTGTAATTGGAGTATTCAGTACAGGGACCTCCTTTATGTAATGGAATAACATAAGATGTTTTCCAGATGTTGGGAATTTTGGCTTCAGAAATGGTTCGGTTGATTAGGATAGAGATTGGAAAGGCAATAGCGTCTGCTGTCATTTGTAGATATTCAGCTGGGAGTTGGTCTGCAGATAGGGTGGTGGGTTTTAGTTTTTTGATAAGCTTGCATATAAAGGAGGTTGGTACAGGCTGAAAGCAAAATAGGTTTTGGCTGTTAGAGCTGTTGTTAATTTCATCAAGGGAACTTTGAGGTAGTTTGGTGGCAAGAGCTTGAATAGTTTCAGTAAAGAAATGATTGAAGCTATCTGCAATCTGTTCTGGTGGTTTATTTGAGTTGGCAGCTGGGTTAGGTATTGATGTTTTACCTGGATACAGTAATTTGTTGATTCCAGCCCAGAATTTTTGAGGATACAAACAGTCCTGGATACAGCAAATCTGTATCTGGACTAGACTAGTTACAGGAAAGGTGGGAAACAAGCTTAGAACTTTTTTTTTTACAGAAAAGCAGCAAAACAGCAGTAAAAATAATTCAAATGCAGTGCAAGTTAGCACAATCTGTCTTTACCAAAGGTAGATCCAGCCTTCTTAACCTTGTAAAATTCTTCAAAAAGGTAACCAAAGTGATTGTCAGTGGTAATGCAGTGTATGAGATGCATCAGTACATGGCCAAGGCATCTGATGCCATTCACCATGAAAGCATGATTGCCAAACTGGTAAACATAAATAGTAAGGTGTGTGGGAAACTGTCAGGCAGAACATGTTAGAGTTGCAGGTGCCACTTCGGTATGTAAAAAAGTCACAAACATGTTTTCCTCAAGGCTTTGCACTGGGGCCTGTTCTGTTTGGCATTTGCTTCTCATATTTACAAGTCAATAGCCTGGGTCTTTGGTTTACGGAATTTGAAAGTGGTGTGGACTTTACAAACAAGCAGTGTAAAGACAATAGCCTCAAATTAAATGCAAAATAATGTGGTATAGTTTGGTAAATTCTACTGTAAAAAAATGTAATGTGTGCTTTTGTGGCGCGTTTCTCCCCAACTAATTGGAAAATATTTAATCTGTTGATGGACTTTCTCCCTTTGTATATAACTAGTCGACGACTGTTTAAATACTTTTGAATCTGTTGTAGAGCTTTTCTCCCTGGGCCTCTGCTTAAAATGTACCATTGGCTCAGTCAGACTTCCCCTTTTATCAAAAGGACAAATAAATAAATAAATTAATAAAAGAAATAAAAAGAAATAACTCCTCATCATACCACATTGACAATATATAGTTTAAGACAGACACTGTCATTAGAGATCTAGACACCCTTGTATATGACTCTCTGTCTTTTGATTATCATGTCTTGGCTGAAATTAGAAAATCATTCTAGCAAGACTAATTAATAACCAAGAACATCTCATCCAGAAACAAAGAAGTCTGTAATTCCATTGCACTCATCTCTTATCCATACCATCATTAAATATAATGCTCCTATGGTATGTACCTATTAATATGCATTGCTCACCTAGAGAGATCCCAGAGGTTCCTATGTAAAAAAAATGTGTAGGCCTCATGTCCCTTAGTTACCAAGAAGAACTGACCACCTTCTTCTTGTATTCCATTTTGTATAGACTACTCAGTGATAATTTATGTTTAGTCTTTCATCCCATGAAAAAAAACTACCTTCCTTGACCTATTATTTTTTGTAGAAGTAATGGTTCCTCAAACACACATATCCAAAGGGCACTGTTCTCTATCAACAAATTAAAGAGGACACATTGATGAGACAAGTATTTATTACAGTGGATTATCCACCTTTGAGTAAGCCACCAGTTAATATTAAGCAAAGAAACTACATTAGCAATATTCAAAACTAACAAACTCCACCCAGGCATTATCCTGTGTGTCCCTCCATGAGGCAGGAGATACCTATTGATGTTATGTATTCTTGGCTAAGCTGAAAATGGTCTCAAGTCTGATGGTTTACTATCCACCTAAGAAGAAGTTGCAACCCAAACTGACAAAACTGACAAAATTAATGAAAAAAAGGGCTAGGTATTATGTGAGTTTCACCATTACAGGGTATCTGCCTTTTATTCTTAGATATGTAGCTACAGATTTAATATATTTAAATAAGAGGTGTGGTAGTAGAACATACTTTTTATAATTTATTTATGATATTTGTGATTATTTTAAATTATAGGTTCTTTAATGGATTTTTTTGATTGGTGGCTTCTGTTGTTTATATGTTACTGTATTAATTTTCATTGCATGAGTCTGACATATGCAATTCTTATTAAAGATGGAAATAAAGGAACCGTTGATTTATTATGTTCTGCATGTTTCCAGTGACTCTACTAGCCATACAGTCTATCTGTCAGAAAAATCTTTTTATACATGTTCCAGATCTGCCTGAAAATTATTCTGTCCAAAGCTTGTTTGGAGACAGAGTTGTCCTGCTGACCCCACTTCTTGTTGGGTGAAGTGCAGGGAGATCAGATTACAGGAAGGGGGGGTGGAATCATCTTTCTATCGAGTCCTACAGAGGGCTTGGATGAGAACAGATATGAAGGACCAGTCCTGAAGGATAATTAAGGAGAGGCAGAGATTGGTCTTGCCTCTTTCCGCAGAATTCTGTTGAAGTACATATGGTTTCACCAAAGACTGGAGTGAAAAAACAAGGCCTGCTATGAACAGTTAAGTACAAGGCTGGTAGGTAGCTGAGAATCAGTGTTTTTTTTGTTGGGGTTAGATGGGTTTGCTGAAGTAGAAAACTTGGGATTTTATAAAAATAAGAAAAGAAAAACTTATTAAACTTAAAGTAACAATACTAAATTTGGATGCAGTAAAGTAGCCATCTGTATGAATGGAAGATATTGTAAAATAATTTGTGTTTTCTTCAAGGCAAAGAAAGAACAGTTCTTTCATTGTTGAAAATAAACTACTAAATATGGGTAAGTTTGGTGTGTGTGTGTGTGTGTGTGTGTGTGTGTGTGTGTGTGTGTGTGTGTGTGTGTGTGTGTGTGTGTGTCTGAACAAATATTGAATGCTCAGAAAAGTAAATGAAGAAACAGTGATCATTTTAGGTCAAATCAAAAATGATTGAAAACAACAAATTACTAAACTATTTCTTTTTTTTTTGCTGGGGACAAGCTCCACTGCACCCTCTAAAAACTGTATTTACCAACTCTGAGACTGCACAACAGCAGGCCAATGGCAAATTACCTGACCCCGCTGCAATGAGATGTTGTACATAAAAGTATTCAACTAAAACACCTTTAAGGTAAATGTTTGCCAGTATGAATGTTTGCTCTTATTTATGGCACTAAAAAGCATTTGATCATGTGAGCATTTGATCTTTTGACCTGCAACCCAAAGTTTTAGGGTTGGAAAGAAAAATGGAATCACTGAGGGAACTCAGTCAGGCAAATGCATTAAACAAGGTGGTGGGACTGGTGTAACACAAAGTTAGGAGATGTACAAAAAGAGGAAATTCATAGTTTCACAGATGTTCCTAAGCTTTTGAGGTTTATGACCATTTACACCTTACCAACCCTCTGTATCCCACAATATCATCACCAGAAAGTTAACACTGGAAAACATCAACTAAAATAATGAAAATAAATGTAAGTGTTTTTCTGGATAACTAACTTTCCTCTATCCACCCCCACTCCCCATGTGGGGACTGTATCACTATAATGCACAGCTCTACATATACTAGCATTGAGGTCATACACCCTTGGAGGTGAGGGGAAAACACTGTTCCCTCCAAAGTTATGCAATGTCAGAAACAGTACTGCCTCCATGTTTGTCTCAGCTACATAAAACCTACATGGACAGGATTAACTGAGCCTCAGTTATACCAGACTCAAGAAAATTCCATGTGGCAGTCAAAACAGGCAACACCAGTATCTGAGGCAGGGCACACAATGAAGGCAGAGATCAAAAGATGCAGGTAGAGAAGAATATGGATCAATGCCCCAAAATTATACAAGCACATGGAGCCTATCAAATCTGCATATTATTGTAGTCATCAGTTATGCAGTGGTCCCCTCTCCACCATCACTCCATCAGACTTCTATTTACTCCATGCATTCCTGAAACTATCTATCGAAGTGGAGTTAACGAAGAATATAAGCAGGTACACATTTCAAGGTCATGCTCTTCTCTCAGTGGAAGAAAAGTTTCCTTTTTACAGTCTTGCAGCTTACACTTCTTAAGTGCTTATCATGCCCTCAACCTGCCAACCCAGCAGTTCCCTCATTCTCACTCTTCCTACCGTGGCCATTAATACATTAGTATTCTAGGCCTCCAGACTACAGCCTGTCTATTCTGACTTTATTCCAGTATGTAAAATTCTAGTGTCTTTAATCTGCCTCATAACTCAATCAACTATTCCACAACAATTCTTTTTTTTTTTCTTTTTCATTTTAGTGTGCCTTCATGTCACTTTTTCATACAGATTAAATTTTTCCATTCTTTTACTGCCTCAAATAATGAATGCAGAAATCATTATTAGACCTTACCATTGTAAATGGAATTATGACCATAGCCGGCCTTAGGGATAGGCCAACTAGGCAGCCGCCTAGGGTGCCACTCTAGCAGAGGCGCTTTTCCAGTATATGTTTGGTGTAGGCAGACCAGGATGGGAGCACCAGGTGGTGTGGTGGGGGGTACCATGAAGCCCTTTTGCCTAGGGCACCAGTTGACCTAAGGCCACTCCTGATTATGACTAGAACGTCTGTCATGTCCACACATGTGCCCATACAGCTGAATATTTTATTTATTTATATTTGTTTACTGGCATAGTGCACTCATTTCAATAGACCTTTTGCAGGCACAGCCCAGATGAAAAGGATCACATAAGAAATGAACAGATAAAAGGATATGATAAAAAACAAATATATATATATATATATATATATATATATATATATATATATATATATATATATATACACACACACACACACACACACACACACACACACACACACACACACACACACACACACACACACATATTTACAGATGTAAGAATATGCTACATCATTTAGTTCAAGAAGTAGTTAAAGAGAGAACCACACCCACAGACTAAAAAAATGTTTATTTCATCAAGGTTTGGAGTTTCCTATATTTTAACACCAGTCTGGGACTATTTACAGGCTTTTAAATATTTTTATACATAATTTCTAAGTCTGAAAACATGGGATCTGGCATCTTGAAGTAATTCTGATTGTTTAGTCGGCCTCTAGGTATCCCACAATACAGTGCTTGTCTGTAAAAAATTACATCACGTTGGCCTTTTTTCCCTAAAGCTCCTGTGACTGCATTGATTTTACATGCATACACTGCTGTCTTTCAGTCAGTTTTAAGTAACATTTCATGCCGTTTAGTGACAGCTTAAAACACAAACTGTGCAAATGTCACAGAACAGACTTTCAAAGTGCTTTTTACTACTGCTGCTTTTTAGAATGGCTAAATTGTAGGCTTTTGTGAAGCTTGAATTGTACTGCTTTGACTCATCTCCCATCCCCCTTCACACCTAACTTCCCTAGTTGTCAAAGTACTAAGGGTAATTTGAGCTGTTACCTGCTGTGATTGACAGTTGACAGCAGGAGACTTGACTCGTGTACTGTTTCCTTGTTCTAGCCTTTACTTTCTGTATGGGTAGGGGAAGGACAAGGGAGCTGTGACATCACAGCATGGGTGCGTTTTTAGGACGGTTGTGGTGATGTCAGTTTGGGGAGGGAGCTGGCCAGAAAACTAACTGTATTCATTGGCCATGATGACATCAATGAATTGGAGACTGCAGCAAGCTTTTCCAGGGTGGGATAAAAGTTTTTTGAAAGTGAAACCACCACAGTACAGTAAAGTACTGTTCTAGTTGAGAGAAACAGTAGATTTAAACTATTACTACTAATGCTGTATTGTTGTTTATTCATAGCAAGGACAGAAAATAGGGAGAAAATGATATAGAAGTTGAACATTTAATAAAATAATCCTGTTGTTGTCCTTTAGTAATGTGAAAACATGGATGGAAAATAGAATCATACTTGACAAAGTTTTATGGATAAGATGTAGCCATAATTACCAAGAGGCTTATGCCACAGGGATAGCAACATATCATCATATAGAGAGGTATGAAGACATTAGAAGAGGCAAGGGAGAATAGTTGCAGTAAAGGATACATAAGGAAAATACAGAAGAGGTGAGACAGGCATGTAGAGGGAAGATGAGTAGAAAGGCAAGAAGTGTAAGAGATGCAAAGAGAAGAGGGAGGGAGGATGAATGAGAGCAGCAAGTAATTTTGTTAATCTTGTCAACTGTCCTGGAACTTGAGCATTATAATATATTGTTGAAGACTGATAATTTTGCATAAATTATTACCTTCTTCCGTAACCCCCAAAGCTATTTCTACCAACCATATCTACTACTAGGAATCTCCTAGAAAAATGCCCTCTTAACTGTGAGCTCACCCTACAAGGCTTTCCAAGTTACTTTGCAGACTCCTTCCCTCCATCCAAAGCCCCAGACTGCAACACCAGTTTTTTTGTGTTATCCACAACAGTTTCTTTTATTGTCTAGTGCCAAGATAGCATTTGAATAAGTTAAGGAAAGAAAGCAAGACTTAGCAGTGAGGCCTGGATTAGTCATTTTGTAACTTCTCTCAGATTTAATATCTATTACTGTCCCTCTCTGCTCCAAGGTAGTCTGTCACTTTTCAATCAAATGTATCACTTTAGCACACTCCCATAAACATTTTATTGTGTGCGCTGACCATCTATGATGTACAGAAATGCTGAAGTGGCCATCTACCTACCTCACAAGTAGCCCAGTCATACAATTTGTATTACATTCAGATGGCATAATGTGTGGATTAAAAAGACAGCCTGATTCTCAATAACTTATTTTACATTCCCTCAGAAGAAATTCCATCAGTCTACCTCTTATAATCTTTTACGTAACCTTATCTATATATCTGACAGCTGAAGCCCAAGTCAGTATATATGCAACTACATGGAACATTGAATAATGAGATAAACTATATATTTTATAATGTTATTGAACATAAAATAATGAGACAACATATATCTTTATAATCTTTTATAACATTCGAACAAATAGGTGTTTTTAGTTATTCTGCGCTATACTAAATCTGAACATCTGACACAGGTTTTAATCATTGTACTTTGTTTTTATGTTTTCAGTTTTGCTGTACTTTCCTTTTTTTGTAGCTTATCTGCTAGCTTTGCTAACATTTTCCAAATGCATTTTACAAGACTGAATAACTTACTCTTCAGAACAATGCAGCTGTTGGTATTTAGCAAGAGAATATGCAGTTAAGGCACGTGAAAACTCTGTTCAGCCTCTCCCACGACATATTGTTAGCAAGGAATTATGCTAAAATCAAATATTTCAGTGGTATGCCCATATAAAACTAAATTTCTCTCTGCAGCCAAGCATGGGGAGTCCAAGATGGCCAAACTACAATCAGCCAAGTAATTTATTATTAGTGCTTTTATATGTGTCGTTCAAAAATATTATGGAGTAAAAATCTGTAAAAGCAGAGTGCAAATAATGCAACAATTAAGTATTTTCATTGCCTGTTGTCTTTAACATATGCAGCAGTTTTTTAACATATTATTTTCTTGATCACATGCATAGATGTTAGGTATTTTTCATAAATTAGATATGCATATAGTTTAAGTGTATAGTGTAATCTCATGAAGAAACTGCAATAAAATGATTACACTACATTATTTTATCAGTGTAGATTCTGCATGTCCTCTGTGCATCACTGTCCGTTTTCTATAGGTAGTCTGGTATCCATCCACTTCCAAAAGATATAGTAGGTGAATTGGCATTTGCCAAATTGTCAATAGGTGTGTGTGTGTGTGTGTGTGTGTGTGTGTGTGTGTGTGTGTGTGTGTGTGTGTGTGTGTGTGTGTGTGTGTGTGTGTGTGTGTGTGTGTGTAAAAATCTTCCCAAGCAACAGGGACGTCCAAAGCAGAAATGCAAGCAACCTCCACCCCCAACACAACCCAAATTACATATAGGCCACATACTCAGTGTGCCACTCAACCACAGCCCATAAGGCATAGCAACGTACCCAACACTCTAGTCACAGGTGATTCTATAGTCAGGCACACTGATGTTCCACTCACCAGGCTAAACAAGGAGAAAGTAACTGTCAGCTGTCTGTTGGGTGCCAGGATCCACCAAATAATGCACGCACAGGTCACTCCACAACAAGTACAAATATGACTCTGTCATTGTCCATGTTGGTGTGAATGACCTGAGATGTACCTCCCTGGACTACATGAAAAGAGACATGGAGGAGCTGTCCGATCTTGTAGCCCAGGCAGGTATGACCCTAGCCCTAAGTAGCATCCTGCCATCACCCAGAATGATACCACAGTACAAGGACAAAATGATTGACTTCAGCAATTGGCTAAGCTTCTGGTGTCATTCTAAGGGGATCCAGTATCTGTCTGCCTGGGATGACATGATCAACATACCACAATACTTTGCCAGAGATGGCCTGCACCTGTCGCCCTTGGGATTCTAGATACTGGCTAAGGCTCTTGCCACCCCTATAGTGCCATTTTTAGGCAAGGTTCAAATGACAAATTCACCACTGTAACAGGTACAAGCAAGCAAAATCTGAGGGTAATGTTGCTCAGTGCTAGAAGTCTAAACCTCAAAATGCACTCACTCAAGGCACTCCTTAAAATGGAGAACATCGACATCTGTGCAGTGACAGAGACCTGGTTCAAGGCTCCAGAGAGCACCCCTGCATTACCAGGCTATAATTCATACCACACCTTTCGGCCACCTAACCTGGACCGAAACACTAAAGGCGGAGGCGTGTCCATATTCATTAAGGATATCCACACCTCCAGCTAGTTGCTCAGCATAATGCATCTGAGATTATCCAAGTGCAACTAACTCTGGACAAGACCACAATCCAAATTTTAACTTGCTACAGATCCCACACCATGCCCCAGGATTCCTACTCCTCATTTCTTGATATACTGGAAAATATTAGGGTACAACCTAACACCCTAATAATGGGTGATTTCAACTACCCACCATTAACTGGGAAAACTACTCATACCAACTCTTGTGCTCAGCATTTTCTGGAATTCATAAATTCCAATGCCTTGGATCAACGTATCCACACCCCCACCAGGGGCAGCAATATCCTAGACCTGGTCATTATCAACATGGGCAACTGGTGTTCCACATCAGAGGTCAATTCCTCGTTGGTCAGATCCGACCACAAGCTAATCACCCTAGACATCCACATCCCACCCCCACCCCCCATTAGGGAAACCACCGTAAAAAATTTCTCCAAAGCCAACTTCATGCTTCTTAAGACAGAAGTGGAAAACTTCACGACACCCATGATTGGAGGAACTCCCTGGTCATCCTCAGTAAGAAGCTGAGATCCCTCATAAAATCCTCGAAAGCTAGTTCCGAAAAAAAAAATCACCACTGATTCTAAAGACAACCACAAAACATTCTATAGCTATGACAAGAATCTCAATGGCAAGACTCAGATCTGTTCTGAGTTACACCACAATGGCACTAAATATACAGAATCAACTGATATTGCCAAACATCCTGGCAGATAGGTTCACTGCTAACTTTACCCCCTTTTCATCCCCTAAAGGGCCCATCTTTATACCGGAAGAATGCAAAGTTCCTGTAATCATGGCTGCACAGGTAAACAACACACTCCCCAAAGCCAAGAACACAGCATCCATGGGACCTGACAACATCCCAGGCTGCGTTCTACACAAACTACAGAATGAACTGGCACCCCACCTAAGTACCATGTTCAATCATAGCCTCACCTCAGGCTTTGTGCCCACTGAATGGTGCACAGCAATGATTATCCCACTCCACAAAGGGGGAGCCACCATGGACTCCGGGAACTACCGCCCCATTAGCCTGATGAGCCTGGTCTGCAAGGCTAGGGATCGTATCATCATGGAACTTATAAACAATGACATTGGTAATCTCCAAATTCTGGACCCCACCCAGTTTGGGTTTGTAAAAGGCAGATCATGTCTTCTAAACCTGAAAGACTTCTTTGAAATGGTCACCAAAGCCATAGATGAGGGTAAGGTGGTTCACACAGCCTATCTAGATCTCACCAAGGCTTTTGACACCATCCCCCACTCTGGAATTACAGATAAACTCACTAAACTAGGTATAAATCCCTATGTCCCAAGATGGGTTGCCAACTGGCTCACTGACAGAACCCACACTGTGAAAGTAGCAGACTCCAAATCCAACTTCAGACCAGTGACAAGTGGAGTACCACAGGGTTCAGTTCTGGGTCCTCTCCTGTTTGGTATCTACTTCTCTGAAATACAGGCTAACACAGTAGGTCTTTGGCTAATGAAGTTTGCAGATGACTGCAAACTAGGAGCCATAATCAAAACTGCTAACGATGTGGACATCCTACAAAAGGGCCTCACTGAGATAGATGCCTGGTGTCAAAGCCATGGCCTCAAGCTCAATGCCAAAAAGTGCATTGTCATCCTTTTTGGTAAAAACTCTGTACCCATGAACTACCACATAGGCGGTAGTCTACTTAACACCGAAAGTGTGATAAGAGACCTTGGGACACAGGTGGACAGTAGTCTCTTCTTTGATAATCACATCACCACAGTAGTCAGGAAATCCTTCTATGTGGCACACCTCATCACAAAAGGTTTCTCATCCAGGAAAAAAGTGGTCATTGTCCCCCTCTACTTGTCACTCATTAGACCCATTATATAGAGTACAATGCCCCTTTTGGTATGTACCTCACAAGACATCTACAACAACTGGAAAGGCAGCAGAAATACCTCACAAAGAGGATTACCGGCCTCAAACTGATGCCCTACCCAGACCGTCTCAAAAAACTCCAGCTTTACTCCGTCGCATATTGCCTACTCAGAGGCAATCTCTGCCTAACATACAAACCTATGTCCAAACCAGAGCTGTTGGACATGCTCCACTTAAAGAAATCCTAATCCCTCTGAGCTACACGTTCTAGGGACATAAACCTTGTCACCACAATAAACATAACATGCTGGAGGGATAGATTCCTGCCCCAGAGACTTCCCATACTCTGAAACAAACTACCTATCTATATCAAACAAAGCTCCTCATTAGCACTCTTCAAGAAACATCTTGATGATTGGATGGGAAATAGGAAATTCACCCCGAGGATCACTTCTGTGGCTCTGCTTGACAGGGGCACAGGAAAATAATTTTCTTTGGTGGCAAAAGCCAGGGTACCTTTTGGCTAGGCTTATATAGGCCCTAGGGCCAATAGCCTAGTAACTACCTATGAACGTGTGTGTGTGTTTGTGTGCATGTGAGTGCATGTGTGCATGTGAGTGCATGTGTGTGTGTGTGTGTGTGTGTGTGTGTGTGTGTGTGTGTGTGTGTGTGTGTGTGTGTGTGTGTGTGCGCCTGTCAGTATGCGTGAGTGTATGCATGCACACTCTGTGATAAAACAGCACCCTATCCAGAAGAGATTTTTAGCACTTTATACCCACTGGTTGCCAGGATATGCTCTGGAATCGAAGAGACCATATAAAAGAATGCAGTATATTACTGAAGAAATGAAAGACTGAATAAATGGTTATTTATATTTCATATTACTCTGTGTTAGCTAAACACAGATTACATATATGGCAGATACCATTCTGTTTATTTTTCATACCACTAAATTACCAGGGGAACTGTCAATAAAATTACTAAACACAAAGTATGCTAGTACAGGCATGAGAATAAACTCTGCATCTGTCTTATAGAAACCTCAGAGTACATTCATTCATTTATATAATGTGGCTTCAGTATCTATGGTGTGAGCAACATTTATTTGGATTATCGTCAAATGAATAACAACATAAACTTTGAGTGCCGTTTCAGCAAACAGTGAGTTGAAACACCAGCTAAATGAACATAACATGAATAAGAAAACATGGTGCATACCTCTCAACTGTACACATTTTTGCAGAACATCCAGATTTTTGCCGCATATTTACGGTCTATTTTTCAATAAAACTGGGGTATTTTGTCAAATTATTGGAAAATTATTGAACATTGAAGAAGTAAACAATGACAGACATTTGAGTTTCAGACTTCTTACCCATCAGAAGTCATGCTAATGCAAAAACTGTTAATCTATCAACTTTCTAAGTTTGTAAGAGTGATATTTAAAAATTGTCCCTATTTTTGGGCCTTTGCCCCCCATTATTTACGGCTTTGTCCACATTTCCTGCTCTAAGAGGTTGAGAGGTATGTATTATGTGGTGACCCCATATCCTGTCTAATATAACCAGCATTGACTTTGCTGCACAGCAATGCAAAGGGGTATTACCCCGACACGGCAGAGGTGCAGTACCTTTAATGAGTAAAGTCTGACAAACTGTGCTTCAGCCATACTTAAAGAAAACAATTGCTAAAGATTTGCTAGTTGTGAGAGTGCAGTGAATGGACCGGGTGTACCACCTCATTGACAAAAAGCCAACATGATGGCTGCAGCCTACATTTCACTTATGGCCCATCCAAGGGACTCCTGTTATACAGAGTCACTGTCTTTTCCACCTTGTCTTGCTGTCCCAGCTAGCCACACAGTCTGAAGTTTGTAAAAAAATCAAGTATAGTCATGTTGAACAACTCTGTTATCCTGATCTGGAATACACCCAGATTTTAATACATTCTAAAATCCTGAACAGAAAAGGAAAATATGGAATCAGTTCCCTTTTTCAAGATTAACTAATTTTACAGTGACAGAGTGAGGCAAGAAATACATCAAAATTGATTTAAAAAGCAGTTTAGAGTATGATCCTTCAAAGCAAAATAAAAAGTAGTTTAATTTCATTATTCACATGTGCTTGACTAAATTAAGAACTGGGTTTGGTATTTTGTGATATATCTGCATTCAAAAATACACGTTTACAGCTGAATCCTTCTAGGGTTTAGCAGTGTCAAATATATCTTTAAACTTAAAGTTCTTGT